>NW_025321510.1:0-32615 GCF_019176455.1 Solea senegalensis
CTCTCTCTCTCTCTCTCTCTCTCTCCCTCTCTCCCTCTCTGGTGTCCTCTGTCTCACCCAGCCCCCGGGGGTTCTGTCACACAATTGGTCAGTGACATGACAACCAATTAAGGACTAATTAATCAAGCTCCAGTTGAGAGGTAATATCCTGAGCCACTCGGGGTGAAACTGTGTGTGTGTGTGTGTGTGTGTGTGTGTGTGTAAGAGAGGGAGAGTTCATTTTTGTTTGAATAAAGTGTAAACTCCTGCTGTTTAAACATTTGCTTTATTTCAGTCATTTGAAATGGATTTTGTTTTGTATCTCTATTATTCAGTACTTTGTTTTGGATTCATAATTAATTACATTAATCTGTGCATTTAACATTTCTATTCTAATCCATAGAAAAGCTTGTTTAGTACTCGAAGGTTGTTATTTTTCTGAAACAAGTGGGACGTTTCCGTTGTTCCTCAGAGACTGAGTCCATGTCTTTAAAAGAAAACACAGTGATGGTGGATTTAGAGTTTGTGTGAGGTCGTCGTTCATCTGACCGTGAACCTGTGGACAGACGGACGCGCACGTCTGTCCGCGACTGCACACAACAACAACAACAACAACAACAACAAACACACGCAGCAGAAAACACCCTGCAGAGGAACGCTCTATAAATAAATGTGATCACTCGGGAAGAGCAGGGGGGGCCCCTCAGGCCCACTGAATGGAAGCATTGATGAGAGAGAGAGAGAGAGAGTGAGACACACACACACACACACACACACAGGAGCAGAGGTTAGAGCCACTGGCTGGAGGCCACAGTGCTTATTGATTCATTGTTGTTTTCAATCCATCTACACACTCACACGCACACGCCACACACACACGCTAATACCAAAGCACACACACACACACGCGCACACGCACACACTATTATTCCAGGTTTTTGTTTGTTTTTCTCCTCCGTCACGTCTCCATTTTAACATCTGCAGTCTAAGACCTTTGACATGCTGCTCACCTGTTAAAGGGATAGTTTACATTTTTATCCCGGTCAGAAAAGGGGGCGGGGTCAACCCTAACCCCTTTACAATATCTTAAAAACATGTTTATAACTGAATGTGTAGCCTGCTAACCAAACTCCATAGAGAAAAGTGGTCATTTAAGCACGTGCAGACACAGGAGCTGCTGGTTCACTGCTGCCTTGCTCGGTCAATTTGTGCCTCCGAGGTAAATCTGAGAGAATGATTCCATCTGCAGAGTTCACAGAATAAGTGTTTTGAAGTAACTGATGAAGTGGGATTATAAGCCTGCGAGGTAATATCGCTGATTTTCTTTATGGACTTTGACGTGACGTTGTAGTAGTTTCCAGTTGTGAATATGATGACTGTAAATATATATATATATATATATATATATATATATATATATATATATATATATATATATATATATATATATATATATATATATATATATATATATATATATATATATATATATATATACATACATATATATATGTATATATGTACATATATATATTTTCTTCTATTTTCTCTGCTCACTTCATTTTTGTCACTCGCTCGCTCTCACACACACACACACACACACACACACCTACTTTAACATGGCCTCTGGTCTGTTCTCTACTCACAGGCCAATCAATAGACAACATGTTGAGCTCAACAGAGGCAGAGTTACTATGGATCCAAGGCCTAATTGTGTGGCAGTACAGCAAACTGTGTGTGTGTGTGTGTGTGTGTGTTGGGACCTCTTTTCTGTCATAAACACTGACCTTGTCAGGACCAGTAAGTCCTCACGGAGACCAAAACCTGGTCCCAATGAGGCAGAACCTGACTTCTGTGAGTGTGAATATAGATCTCGAAACGTTCAGATGCATCATGGGTGAGACCTTTGTTCCTGTGGAGCGCTGAGAAAATGAAGCCACAGGATAAAGCTGGTGTAAGCAACACAGAGTATATTTGTGGTTAATGACGATCAATAATTCCATAATAATAAACAACCTTTCATCGTGATGTAAGTCATGTGATCGGCAGCAGAAGAAGACGACAGAGGATCGTGTGTTGGTGTTTCTGACCGACTGTGTTTCTTTACTTCATGTCTTTTATATGGTTTTTCTGTTCAGTGACTTAAACCTCACAGTCTGTGATGACACTGATGTCTGTGATGACACTGATGTCTGGGATACTTTCACAGTTTGTAAGTCTGCTCCATTTTTCCCGCCTCTTTCTCTGCAGAGCTCCACCTACAGTTTTGGTAGGGGGAGCTACCAGTTTTTGTCTTTGTTTTTCATTTTTCATGTTTCTGCCTTTTTTCAATTCTCCGCATTCGGAAAAATCCGGTCCGATGTTTACTTGTGTGTGACCTCTCGCTCGGTCAGACAGTCGTTTCCTCTTCTTCTCTTCCTCCTATAACGGTTTCATCTGCTTCTTTTTCACCTTCTCTTTCCCGATGAACGTCTAAAATAACACTATCACTGCCTCGATCTTACAGCCGGTCACCGGTTAAAACAGTAGCTGTGTTTCTCGATGGACTTTATGAGACCTCCTGACTCTGAAGACTCTGAAGATTCTGAAGACTCTGAAGACTCTGAAGATTCTGAAGATTCTGAAGACTCTGAAGATTCTGAAGATTCTGAAGATTGAAGTTCTGAAGATTCTGAAGACTCTGAAGACGAAGACTCTGAAGACTGAAGACTCTGGAGATGAGACTCTGAAGACTCTGAAGACTGTGGAAGATTCTGAAGACGTGAAGACTCTGAAGACTCTGAAGACTCTGAAGATTCTGAAGATTCTGAAGATTCTGGAAGACTCTGAAGACTGTGAAGATTCTGAAGACGAAGACTCTGAAGACCCTGAAGACTGTGAAGATTCTGAAGATTCTGAAGATTCTGAAGATTCTGAAGACTCTGAAGACTCTTGAAGATTCTGAAGATCTCTGAAGACTCTGAAGACTGAAGACTCTGAAGACTTGGAAGACTGAAGACTGAAGACTCTGAAGACTGAAGATTCTGAAGACTAGACCTGAAGACTCTGAAGACTCCTGAAGACTGAAGACTCTGAAGACTCTGAAGACTCTGAAGACTCTGAAGATTCTGAAGACTCTGAAGACTCTGAAGACCTGAAGACTGTGAAGATTCTGAAGATTCTGAAGATTCTGAAGACTCTGAAGACTCTGGAAGATTCTGAAGATTCTGAAGACTGAAGACTCTAAAGGAAGATTCTGAAGACCCTGAAGACTGAAGACTCTGAAGACTGTGAAGATTCTGAAGACGAAGACTCTGAAGACTCTGAAGACTCTGAAGATGAAGATTCTGAAGACTCTGAAGATTCTGAAGACTCTGAAGACTCTGAAGACTCTGAAGATTCTGAAGACTCTGGCTGAGATGAGACTCTGAAGACTCTGAAGACTGTGAAGATTCTGAAGACTGAAGACTGAAGACTCTGAAGACTCTGAAGACTCTGAAGACTCTGAAGATTCTGAAGACTCTGAAGATTCTGAAGACTCTGACAACTCTGACAACTCCTGAGGCTGTTTTTCCACTAACAGACAGTAGGGGGCAGTGGAGACAGCCCACATTAAGACAAATCATTTGAGTTAGCAGAGCAACATTAGCTTGTGATGTTTTGACTCAAAGTCGGGACACCCAGAGCATGTTAAAGGGATAGTTCAGGTTTTTTTGAAATGCCGGCTGTGTGCTGTGAGCGCCACCTGTGTCAAGAACACACGTAAAACAGGAAGTGAAAACAAGATTTTAGCCACTTAACAAAAGACTCACCCCATGAAATCTACATTTACCTCAAGTTTATGCTTCTGTTAGCATCCTGTCATCGCTAACAGGATTTCACATGCGTGCTTCTCATTACCATAACTCTTAAAACCATTTGTGACGTCTAGAATATTATAAAAACTATGGACTGGCAATCTGTGAGTCTGAGACTGACACAGCAACCCACTGTGGAGACCCTCATGTGGAGGATAAAGCGGTAGAAGACGGATCGATGGATACAGGAAAGCAGAGAACTTGTCATTGCGGTAGAACCTCAGGACTTCCCACGGAACGAGCAACCAATCACAGACGAGATTCACCGTCAGCTTCTCAGCACCGTGAATCTTAAACAGCTGAATAATTGTTAGATATGGAAAGTGACAGATATCTTGGGAGAAAGGGGCAGAAAGAACTCACTCATTGTCATTTTTTGACAATTCTACAGCCATAAAATCAACATAAATCCAGGCACAAAGAACCTGCATATATCTGCTTTAAAAGGACGTGTAGACAGGACCAGTGTCCCCTCATGTCTCCGTCCTCCTTTTATCGCCACACATTTGCAGCAGGACGGACACAAACCTATGATTTTGCCCTCGCCATCACGGCTCCATAACTCAGCGCCACTCCTGCCGCTCGCTGTCACCGCGCAGACCTGCGGCGTGAAATACGGCGCGGCGCTCCGTCCCCGCGGTCCTCTCCAAAACAAGCGCACGCCGGGAAAAAATTGCAGGAGGAGGCGCGAGGTTAATAGAGCTCCTCCTCTTTTAATTGAAAAAGTTAAAGGAGGCGACGGGGTGAGGATGTTATTACTGCGCAAGCGATTTGAGCCGGGAGATGAATGGCAGCCTCTGAGGCGGGTTAATGAGCGTGCGGGGGAGCAGGGGGGATTCTGGACACGAGGGGTCAACCCTCTGTGTGTGTGAGAAAATCAGGGTCCACAAGAATAAAAGCTGAGACGTTACGTGTTCCACACAGAGCTGAACAAGGTTTTGTGTCAGTTTACCATGAAACCGAACTTTAGCTTACTTTCTATTACAGTTGCAGTGATTTCACATCAGGAGTGCGCCCTCTTCTGGACAGACGTGTCCTTGTACCGCCTCACATGTGATGCATTCCGGTTGTTGTCAAAGGTTATAATTTCCGAGATAAGAAGGTGTTCCTTCAACTGGAACTCGGAAACTCATATCGTACGATTCAAAGACAATAAAAACACTTTTACTGTTGATTTCACATCTGTCATATTTGTTTCACGTTAAATTAGTCGTACTGTTCTTTTTCTTAATCCGCCGACATGTAGCTACTAGTTTGCGATTGAAAAAATTCCACGTAGTGTGTTGTTGTCGGCTAGCCCAAGATACATGTGTTTTTCCCGACTTAAAACTCCCAGTTGTCTGTCACTTCCGGAGTAAATGGAACACAAACACGTTTCCACGGTTAATATTTTCTTTGTTGTCCCTTTTGACAACGCGTTTGACGAAGTGTTTGACGACATGTTTGACGACGTGTTTGACGACATGTTCGACGACATGTTCGACGAAGTGTTTGACGAAGTGTTTGACGACGTGTTTGACGAAGTGTTTGACGAAGTGTTTGACGAAGTGTTTGACGAAGTGTTTGACTGGCTCATCCACAGCTAAGCAGAAATTTACACAACTAGACACGGATAAATAAATGCGATAAATGCACGTTACTCACGGCGTGCAACGCAAATAGCATCAATATGTAAGGCATGTTAATTCATCGCCGCCCCTCGTGGCTGCTTGAGGAATAGCAGGGTAACCCGTGCTATTAGATAAGTGGCCAACAATAACGATAATATCACGATTCTGCACTAATCGATGTCTGACGATACATCGCGATATGTGACAGATATCTGAATAATGTAAAAAGTTGAATTCACTTCACGTTAACCTCATTTCTGGGATGAGTGCCACCACCAGGTGTCATGAAGTAGTGATGCTTGTGAGTCAGATTGCAGGATTTCAAAAGTCTTCGTAGGATTGTTCTTCATGATGACATGAAATTCTTCATGTCATCTGCAGTTTCTTTATTACCTTAAAAAAATAAAAGTCGTAAAAATATCAATTTTTTTGTTTCACACCATATTTAAACATTTTATTTATATATACATTTTATATTTATAATTTGTGATATAATACATTGTCTCACTCTGCGATACGCGATAAATTACCTAGAAAAAAATCATAAATGATACATCACAATATCGTCGAACTGCAACATTCAACATTTTACTGCTTCTAAGTCACCCTCATTCCTTTATGCTAAAGCGCCTCCTACGGGAGTAGAGCTGTAGTGACACTGGAGAATAAAATTGGCAGTAACTCAAGTTACTCGACTAAGATTTATTGAATTAAAATATCAATATTTTATGTCAATAACCACGTATTTACGAGTTGGAACGACACCCCTAGTGGTGGCAGCATGTCATGAGTTTTTTTTACAGCTCCTACAGAGTTTTTTATAAATGTGTGTGTCATAAATGTGTTTGTTGTCTCGGGGCCAAAAAGACTAATCACTGAGTTTTCCTGAGGACGACAGACGTCGTAAAACAACGACGCGACCACAAGGTCGTCAGCTGAGTGTGTGTGTGTGTGTGTGTGTGTGTGTGTGGAGTTAAGCACCAGCAGCACCAGCAGCAGCACAACGGTTATGTTATGTTTATTATTATTGTTATTGTTGTTATTATTATTATTGTTATCATTATTATTATTATTGTTATTATTATTATTATTATTATTGTTGTTGTTGTTATTATTATTGTTGTTGTTATTATTATTTTTGTTGTTGTTATTATTATTTTTGAACCTATACGTAAATGTGCTGAGTGGTCATTTATTTTCCCGCCCAGATTAATTTGTCAGTGGAAAGTGATTTAATCACCAACGACGCCACAAAACGAGACAAATCAAGCGCTCCTTTATTTTTTTTCTTTCTGTTTAATATCTGAAAGTGATCCAGCTTTTCTCCCCTCCCTCCCTCCCTCTCACAGCAGCCCCTCCCCTCTGCACATGCCATCATTTATTAATGGTAAGAGGTCTGCGTAAAGCATTAGCCGTGTTTGTGATAAACCATTAGTGATGTATTTCATTTCTCAGTAGGAAACCGGCGAGCGCTGGGGGCCGTTAATATCCGTTAAAGTTAAGAGGCGGCGGAAGGGGGAAGAGGTTCCTCCCTCTGAGGTGATTAGACGCGTCCATTTAGTTAGAGGACGCACACACACACACACACACACATGTTGACCAACACATTATCATGTTCACAAACTCTCAGACATCTGAAAAAAAAGCATTTAAAGGAACAGTTCAGGACTGTTTTGGAAGATGTCGCTCCCAGTTTCACCACTTTATCTGTTTTTATTCAAACTAAACTTGTCTTAAAACTATTTTTTTAACTTTTTAATTCAGAATGATCGTTCTTTGTGCTAATCCTGACTTTATTTGCACACTTTTAAAGTAAGATACTAAGCACTTAGATTGGATTAAATGTGTCAAGTTAAATGTATAACCTTTTCTCTTTCAAGACAACAAACTATCGATTATAATCAAGTAAAATGTGACAATTTTACTTGTATATAATCGATATCTTCCATGACCCATCTGAGGGTCCCAAACCAGTGTTTGACAACTGTTAAAAATGATGTCACGGTAAAAAGAGTCCAAAGTTTCTGCCTCTTCAGACAAATATGTAAGAATACGTTCACTCTAAATGTTTAATATTGAATTTTCCCAGAAAACAGGAAGAAGGTTGTGTTTCTTTCCACCCGCCAAAATAAAATAAATTTAAATACATTGACCAACACATTATCAGGCCTTCACAAACTCTAAAAAAAAAAAAAGCACAGTTTGGGACTTTTTTAGTAGTTGGTTAGTTAGTTAATAGTTTTGGATTTTTCATTAGTTTTAGTTTTTATTTAGTTTTGACTTTTTGATTGTGTTTTTTCTAGTAATCTAGAAATATATTTTTTTATTTATCTTTTCTTTATTTGCACTACATTCTTTTTTATTCTTCTTTTTGTTCACTTTATTTGTATTTACTTTAAACTGAGATTTTTTTTAAGACAAGGAGAACGTCACAAGAAATGTCCTCGTACTTGGTTTAATGACAATAACGGTGATTCTGATTGTGAACTTTATTTTTTCTTCTTTTAGCAACTTCCTGATTTGACAGTTTGTGACGGATCCATCCTGATGTTTTCTGTCATGGGTAAGTGATCACACGAGATTGTTAAGCTTCTAATTTTATTAAGAATTTACCCTCTGATGATGACGTCACAAACATTTAACAATAACTTTCTCTTGTATAATGGACCAGGATCAGGATCAGGATTAGATCCAGATTACAGATCTGCTTGGCGACAGTTTAAATGTAACATTTAAGACGTATTATCTCAGTGACAGCTTATCAGATCAGGATGAAGTGTGTCATGATTATGTCAGATGATAACAGATATACGCAGTAAATCCAGTGGATGAATCTCTGCTGATTAAAATGTGCTATTTAAATAAAACTGGACTAGTTTGGACTTAAGCCAGTTTAACAAGAGACTCGCCAAATAAAATCTACATCATTTTATCTCTACAGTGATGTATTTGGTGTTTTATCTCACTTTTAACTGTTCTCACTCTCCCACACCAAACCTCATAGAGAAAATCAACAATTTAACATCACAGCACATGGATGTTGATCCACTGCTGCCTCCATCAGGGAGTGAGAGAATGTGTTATTTTGTGACTTCAGTGTTTGAAATCCTTCGTTATGATTTACATCAGTGACACAAAGTGACCACACGAGGCAGCAGTGGACCAGCAGCTCCTGTGTCCATGTGAGCTAAAAATGCTGATTTTGTCAATGGACTTTGGTGTGTGTGTGCGTGTGTGTGTGTGTGTGTGCGCGTGTTGTCCTAATCACTTTGATTAGATCGTCTCTCAGCAATCAACTCTGATTTGTTCAGCAAGACACAAAGAGAGTATATCTGAAAAGCAGCATCTGTGTGTGTGTGTGTGTGTGTGTGTGTAGGTGTGTGTGCGTGTGTGTGTAGGTAGGTGTGTGTGTGCGTGTGCGTGTTGGTCTCTGGAGTTTTTGCAGACAGGATCAGATATAAATTAATAATGATGATCATGGGCAGCTGGTGTGAGTTTGTCTTTTACGGCTCTGTCACATTTTTAAAAAACAACAACCAACCCTAGCCCCTCCCCCAAAATCATTTTCAATAATACATTGAATAAACAGTTGTTTCCCAAGTCTCTTTGTTGCTATTATACAGTAAATGAATTAAAACCACATTTTTTAAACATATAAACACAAATCTTAACTAAAAGTTTATGAACAATTCTGTAAATTTGTTTTTAAGAACCCCCAAAAAATCTCCCACGACCCATCTAAGAGTCACAACCCAGTGTTTGAGAACCACTAATCTTAACCTTGGTGATAGAAACTTTTACACTGATGGACTTTACGTTTACATTTGTCCGAAGTTCACTCTAAATATTCACTTATCCAAATATGAACTTTTCCAGAAGAGAGGAAGAGAGTTGTGTCACTCGCCAAAATAAAGTAAATTAAAAAGTTAAAACATAAAAAAACAAAACCCTGAACTATTGTTATCACTGAAATCCTACAGGGACAAAAACAATCTCTAATTCTACCATTTCATTTTAGTTTAGTTTAGAGTAGTAGAACAACAATAATAATAATAATATTTAAAAACTAAAAGTGAAATAAAGCGACGTGTTGAGCCTGAGCCTCGTTCACTGTGTCATAACTCAGCCGTTAATTACTGAACAAGTGAGATTACAGGCTGAGTGAGTTCCAGCTGCTGCTGCTCGTCAAACATCCCTGCAGCACAAATCAATAATCAATCATCTCTACATATTACTACATATCAGGAGGAGGAATGATAATCAGTGAAGTGTCATCGTCCACTTGTACGAAGAAAAACGGTGTCACATAATGTCGTATAGAAGTGCTGTTTATTTATGTATTATGACACGTAGGCAATTTGCATACTTGAATAATTAAAAGTAAAATATAAGTCGCGTTTATTTTGTGTCATTTGGTCATATTTAGCACTCGGATACAACGTGCAGTCACCCAAAATAACAACATGACGATATGAAAATGTGATTTAACAACATAAAACATAAGGTAACGCAATGCAATACAACACAACGTAACACAACATAACACAGCGTAACGCAACGCTGTAACACTGTGAAACATAGCATAACATTGTGTAACAGTTTAACAAAACTCAACATAACATGATGTGATGTTAAAAATTCGTAACTTGTAACTGAGAACGACGTCTCACACCTGAGTTCAGTGTTTTTACAGTTTCCATTAAACTCCATAAGTTTGATACTCTGTCTTTAATATTAGCATAATTGCTAGGTATGCTAACTACTAAGCTAATCTTCTCTATATGATAAACACGTAACTCTGACTGGTTACAATGACATCACTAATATTTTTGAATGTTTGCTTGAGTTGATTTTTCTATTGAACAGGTAGATCTGAGACATTGGACAAATACGTTTATATTCTTCGGAGAGACAAGTTTCATTTGTCTCAAACGTCCTCCTGGGAATGGACGTCGGCGCCGTGATTGAGAAACCGACGCGTTAATCATCTTCAGAGGAAACGACGTGTAAAAAATAATGATCGTCAATATCTGCACAAATATTAGCTCACACACCTCAGACTGTACTGTAATCATTCACCACACACACACACACACACACACACACACACACACACACACACACACACACGCTGACTTATCAGTGTATTTGTGAACAATGGCTAATGGTTGATGTATGAAAAGTGACTGAGTCTGAGGCCACAGCGCCCCCTCTGGTCACCAGATTTAAAGTGTGACGGAAGTATTCATGTCTCTTCAGTGTTTCACCTGATGGAAATGCAAAAAAACCTAAAAGAACAAAACAAATATGTATTTCTGGATTATTTAATCCGGTTTCTGTTTCTCTGGCTGTCAGTAAATCACACTCTCTCTCTGTGTCGTCATCACATCTATTTTCATTTCCATCATCTCATCATATCCTCAAACATCGCAGATTTCATTTTCTGACGCTGTCCCTCTTTATTTCCACTGATGGGACACACTGTAAGAAATGACACACGCACAAACACACACACACACACACACACACACACACACACAGGAAACTGCTCTTAAAGCTCCAGTAAATTAATATACTGACTATAAGTATGTTTTTATGAGTGTAT
Source organism: Solea senegalensis (assembly GCF_019176455.1). Taxonomy (NCBI): domain Eukaryota; kingdom Metazoa; phylum Chordata; class Actinopteri; order Pleuronectiformes; family Soleidae; genus Solea; species Solea senegalensis. Next base: position 11,031 of record NW_025321510.1, read on the forward strand.
AATCACTTTATAGCCTTAGAACAAATCTTTTACATGTACTTGACTATTTCCTGTTTATTTTGGGGATTTTAAAGGTGACATATTATACCCTATTTCCCCCATTAAAATAGTTCCCTGGTGTCCTAATGAACATGTCAGTGACATGCTTTGGTCAAAATACCATAAGGATGAAGAATCATAGTAGTTCAATAACCCTGCTAAACCCGCCCCTTTCAGAACGCTCGGTTTTCGTGAATGGTCCCTTTATATGCAAATGAGACACAGGCAAACACACACCCACTTCTTCCAGGGGGTTTCTGATTTGTCCTCTTTACAGCGCTTTACAGCTCTATTCGTCTCCCCCTCCCTCCACTAGTTCTCTGACAATATCAACATGGCAGCGAGAGTGCTGTCACAGGAAGAGACGTCCTACATAAGGATCGAGCCGAACACTGCCGAACTGTAAATCAGTTAAAAACACTTAGGGACAGAACTGCTGATCGCCACCACTGATTGCCAGCGGCGCGCTGAATAAATTGTATGTTGCTGTATCAGACCGGAGACTGTGCTCCGGAGACCTCACCACCGCTGACCAGCTCTGGTGCTCCGGCGAGCTGGCGATCAGCGGTGGCGATCAGCGGTGCTGCACTCTCTGTGTCACCGCTGATAGCCGAGCTGCATAAACTGCTGCTTTATGTGACTGTATCAGACTGAGTCTGTGCTCCGGTCATGGAGGACGTACTGAACAAATATGTTTAATTAGGACGTGTCAGAATGGTCAGTTATGAGCTCTATGTGATCTTTTCTTAACAATTTGTGTGTTTGTACGTCGGTGAAATACGTCCCCTGACTAAATGCAGTCTGATGTGAAGTGATGCGAACACACGAACACACATTTGCTGACTTTGTCCGGCACATTAGCTTCATATATAAAATCCTCTGTAAAACACTGTGCTCCCCTGTGCAGCCACCAACAGCACACTTGTCCCTCCGCGTTGACATAATACCGCTCTTCCTCCCTCACCTGCACTCTCGCAGGGACAAGGTGGAGCTAAGGTGGAGCTTGCGAAGTAAACGTACTGGTGGGGCGGTAACATTTGCGGTGAAATGCGCATGCTGACGTCATAAGCGCAGGGAATTCAACATCGAGTGTTTTATCGCCTATACTTACACTAAGCGGAACCACGAAAACATGACTGAGTATTCTTTTTCCACACTTTGGCGACTGGTAGGGCCTCCAGAGTCCCAAATATAAGTATTGAAATGGTTAAAAAGTTGATTTTGCATAATATGTCCCCTTTAAATAAAATTATATTATATATTGCGTGGCAATCACAACTGCCATAAGACTATATTGTTAAATATCTTAACTTATCTTAACTTAAGAGGAAGAAGCTGCACATTCACACACATGCGCAGAACAAATATGTTTGACGGTTAGCGACGAGTCTGAATGAAGCAGAACAAACGGCTCCGCCCACTTTAATCATGATGCTTAATCCGATTAAAGAATAAGCAGGAAAGGGCAGAGAAGGCCACCATAGTTAGAAATGCGGTATAAATTTCTCCACGCGATGAGATGTAAATAAACGCGAGGATATGTACGTTTGTTTTTTTGTGTGTCTGTCAAAGATGCTAACATTTTTTGTTGTTTGCGCAAATCACTTAAATAGAAATATTTGAAATTTGAAGTCAGAAAAGTTGACCCGTTTTGTGAGATTCTCCCAGTGTGAAATGATGGACTGTTGTACACGGCTTGTAAACAGAAGGGTTTGCCGGTTTCAAATCCCTGTCCGGTCAAGGATTATCAAGTTCCCCTGAGCAAGGCACCCAGTCCCCATTGCTGATTGGACACTAAATTGACCCCAGCCTCAGCGGGTGCCACATTCTGGTCCCTCAATCTATTATGTGGATCATCTGATGTGGCGCCCCCTACAGAGAGGGTGGTGTGTCACAGTTGTGCTCTGAGTGCATTTGTGTGGCTGCAGTAACGTGATTTGTGCGTCTTGTCATATTTTACAGTGTTCATCTCGTGGGGTAAAATCATCCTAACAGATCGGATCAATGGCAGCTGATCAATACTGTTTAGACTCAGACTGATCAGTAAACCAGTAAACCAGGCCACTGTTCTGATGTCTGGGAGCCGGCGATTTAATGAAGAACACAGAGACAGACGGAACGAGAGGGAGGGAGGGAGGGAGGGAGGGAGGGAGGAGTTTTATCTGAAACTCTGGATGTTTGGGCCGTTCTTTGTTTTTAACCTGCACCATGTAGAATGAAATAAAAGATGACGTGAAAGGAGATTAAATCAACACAAAAGCACTTTTTACTTCCCTCTATAATGACAACATTAAAGGGAAAGTTATTCTTTTATATACATTTGAGTGTAAAATCTGTTTCACAGGTGAATTCTACATTCACTTCCGTCTTCACCGTCTTCCCACTCGGTTCATTGCTTTATCCCATTGTCAGACACACTTCACCAACAAGACGTTTCCCTCTCTTAATGAACAACTCACTCTCCTGCACCAAACCCCAGAGAGAAAATCTACGCTTCTACATCACAGCACACAGGACTTACTTCAGTGATTGAAATCCTTCATTTAGATTCACCTGCGTGACTTAAACTTACCAAACAAAGCAGCTCCTGAGTCTCTGGGAGCTAAAAACAGTGATTTTCTCTCTGGGGTTTGGTGCAGGAGAGTGAGTGGTTTACAAACTTCAGTGTCCTGGTGAGAAAGTGTGTTTAACATCAAGTATAAACACCACTCATCATCGTAAGATGTCGTATACTTAAACTGACTAAACTCGATTTTATCAGGTCAGACTTGTGGTTAATTAGCTAAAACTTCACTTATGACAGCTAACAAAGGAAAGTAACCAAGTTGTGTAGCTTAATTTATTTGACTGTTACCAATTCAAGTAAATATTTATAGATTTTCAACCATTTTATTTTATTATCGTTCAGCAAACTCTCGTTTTGTGTTTAACGTCCTTCAACCCCACGTCTAAACTATCCCTTTAAATCTTAAGCCCATGTTTGTATACTTGTCCATTTAAACTATTCTTCTTTTTTTAAACCTTTATTATTTTATGAAGACGTCACAGAGAATCAATTCTTACTACTGCTAATAATAATAATGATTCAGATAAATCAGATGCAGCTGCTTGGTCAACTTTCTTGATTCTACTTATTTTTTAAAGTGATTTGGAGTTAGTTTGTGCTGATAATGAATGCATATTATAATTAAGGCCATATTTGATTAGACGTGGACTGAATTAGTTTGTTGTGATCGATAACTCTCTGACCCGAGGCCTCATCTTCTCCAAACTCTGCTCCTCCTCCTCCTCCATCGTTCTGATTATTTCACCTCTTTGTGTTTTGTCCCCAAATTTTTCTGTAATGTGTGTGTGTGTGTGTGTGTGTGTGTGTGTGTGTGTGTGTGTGATTGATGCCGGACACCTCTGGTCACGCACCCACTGAAATTGATTGTCCGGAGCGACTCCTGCAATCAGCGGGCAGTGACCACCTCCCCTCCCCTCTCCTGTTACCTCCTCCCTTTCCTTCCCTTCACTCCTTCCTCGTCGTGCCTCATCATCTCCTCCTCTTTCACTCCTCCACACCTCGTTGGCCAGCTGGGTTGCTTGGCAACAGCTGCTCCCCTCGCTCTTGTCCAGGTATTGTGGATCATGTGTGAGGAGGAGGAGGAGGAGGAGGAGGAGGAGGGAAAAAAGAAAAATGAGATGACTGATACAGGCAGAGAGGATGGGGAAGAGAGGGATGGAGGGATTAGGAAAGGAGTGAGAGATGAAAATGGGGGGAGAAAAGATGGGAAAAGTGGAAAGAGTTGGAATGGAGGAGTGATAAAACAGGGTTAGGAAGGAGCTGGAAGATGGAGTGATGGAGGGAGGAGGAGGAGGAGGAGAAAGAGGGGGGCTTTATATTTTCCATCTCCTCTCACCTAATTCTCCCATTTATCTTTTCTCTGCTCTGAAATAGAAAGAAATTGACCTTTAGTTTGAACGTGTGGACGCGTGCAGCTGCTGGACTCCAGGCTCAGGACACACGGTCACGTTATCCTCAGACTTTACTTTTATTTTATCAGTAAAATATGAGGTTTTTTTTACAACAATATTTGATTATTTTTATGACGACACGCCACTGACACACACAGCTGGAGGTATATTTGTTTTCTGTTAGATCTCGAGAACAACTTATTTCAAAGTCGCTGCAAACGCTCACGTTTTTTTTATCACGTTATTCATCGAATAATTTTGTACAAAGATTATAAAACATCACAAACATGAACACAGACGGGTCATGTGACTCGGGTCACAAAACATATTCACAAACTCGACATTAATAATGGTAATAATAATAATGGACTAGATCATAATATAATATAATATAATATAATATAATACAATATAATATAATATAATATAATATAATATAATATAATATAATATAATATAATATAATATAATATAACATAATATAATATGATATGATATGATATGATATAATATAATATAATATAATATAATATAATGTAGTCTAATATAATATAATATAACATAATATAATATAATATAATATAATATAATATAATATAATATAATATAATTTAATATAATATAATATAATATAATATAATATAATATAATATAATATAATATAATTTAATATAATATAATATAATATAATTTTAGTTTATCAGGGTTTGTTTCTGATAGTTTTTTGTGTATTTCCTGTTTTTTTTGAGAGTCCTTTGTGTCCATAAAAACTGGATTTAACAAGCGATTTAAAATAATCCCCCCAAATCTGTGAGCCTTAACTTCACATATCACCCACCATTTACTGCTTTTTACGTCATAGATTAACGACCTGTTTTCCTAACAGGAAGCTGGATTATGTGTCTCTTTGTAAACCACTCACTCTCTCTGCACCAAAGGTTTACAGAGAAAAATCCACTGTTGACCCTGAAAGTGAACAAGGAGACGCCGACGATAACAGCACAGACGTCATACATGGAATATTCTGGTACTGACCCATATTTTACACATTGGACCTTTAACAAAATGTAATGTAATAATGTAATGTAATGTAATGTTAGACACTGTGATTTGACTGGAAAGTAAAGGTTGTTCCTTTTTGTAAACGTCTCACGCTCTCAAACCAAATCCCTTAGAGCAAATCTGTGATTTAACGTCACAGCACACAGGAGTTGTTGATCCACTGCTGCCTCCATCAGGAAGTTTGTATGTGTTATTTTGTGAGTTTGGTGTTTAAAATGCTTTGTTCAGATTTAAGACTGAATGATTTAATGAGTAAAACTTCAGCAGTAGACCAGCAGCTCCTGTGTCCCTGCCAGCTTAAATCGATGATTTTCTCTATGGACTTTGGTGTGGGGAAATGAGCGGTTTAACAAAGTGACACAAACTCCACGGTTCCTGTTGTTAAAGGCTTAAGTTAACAAATCACTCACACTCATTCACCACTTTCCTACTCTACTTCATAGATTAACAGGCATTTTTCTCCCAACAGGAAGCTGGATTATGTGTAAACCACTCACTCACTCACTCACTCGCTCTGCACCAAAAGTTTACAGAGGAAAAAAAAATCAACCGGTGACCCTGAAAGTGAACAAGGAGACGACGACGACAGCACAGACGTCTGGAGATTGAACATTCGTGGTCTGACTCTGTCTGACTGTGGTCAGTATGGCCTTGTAGCACACACACACACGCGCACACGCACACACACACACAGCTGTTTGCCGTAACGATGAGTGATGTACTGTTCGTCTGCTGTCCTCCATCGATACAGTGGACATGACAAAGCACTGCAGCCGACTCCATTTACACACACACACACACACACACACACACACACAGAGCCGGTTCAATCTTGAGGTCGTGATGATGAATTATGAAATGTGGAAAGTGGATTTTTCAGCGTGACCTTGGACGTTTACACTCGGTGTGTGAGCTCATCGTCAGCTGACGTCCTCACTGTGTTCACTCTGTAAACACAGGATTCAAGTGTTCACACCGTGCACACACTCATACACTGAGACCACGTGAACATTTTAGTCCACTTTCTTAAGACAGACCGGTTTCAAGGGGATATTTAACGTTTTACAAAAAAAAGAAGTCTAGTTGTATATGATGTACTGACATATAGAAGGAGCTGACTTTGCTGTGAGCGCCCCCTGTGCTCCCTCATGGCATCAAACACAGCAAACCTATTCTATGCAAAGGAAACAACACATTTTAGACACTTAAAGGTACAGTGTGTAAGATTTGGCCACATTTATTGATGAAGTTCCACACTGCAGCTGATACGATACGATACGATACGATACGATACGATACGATACGCTAAGATACGATACGCTAAGCTAAGATAAGATACGATACGGTAAGATATCAAAAGATATAATATGCTAAGCCAAGCTAAGCTACGGTACGATAAGAAAAGATACAATACTATAACAAAAGGTACAATACGATAAGAAAAGATACGATAAGATAATAAAAAGATACAATAAGAAAATATACAATAAGATAAGATAATAAAAAGATACAATAAGATAAGAAAATATACGATAACAAAAGAAACAATATAATACGACAAGATACAATTGTAAGACATTTAGGTGCCATTGGTGCCACATATTTTTCATGCAAATTTAAATTCATCACAAAAATGTACTCATATTGATATTTAATATTATTTATAGTATGTGAATCCTATTTTCAGAGCAGTTTAAGTGATGGGGAGGGTTTGTTTGTATCTGTGTGTGTGTGTGTGTGTAATTTCACGCTCCCCTGATCGTCCAGCACCAGCCCTCCACTCAAACACCTATTGATTATGAATTGACTCCGTCTTGAGTCGTGAACTCGGCTGATTGGTTTCATATCAGCGTTCACTTGAAAATCTGATTAACTTGATTCACGGGTTCATTTTTATTTGAGAACTCATGGACTGAGCAACAACCAGAGACTCAAGTGAGGCTATTGCAGACATGTTTCAGAATTCCCTTAAATAGCCATCAGGGGGCGACCCCACAGGTTTATATGTGAAAATGACCCAACTTTGTACGTGGTTTATGACTTCGGTGAACATTTCCCTAAAGGAGTTTCAGGTGTTCTTCAATAGAACATGGTGTTCATTTTGTGAATTACAAGACAGGGGGTGATTTGGGGATGGGCTAAGCTGTGATTGACAGCTTCCAATTGGTGTATCGCATTCACCTAAAATCAATTTTAATAGGGCTCTGTTTTTACGAGATTTTTTATTTTCGTGGTCTGTTTTTACAAGATTTTTTATTTTTGTAGGCTTTACGAGATTTTCTTCAGGATCTGTTTTTACAAGATTTTTTATTTTTGTAGTCTTTACGAGATTTTTTTCAGGATCTGTTTTTACAAGATTTTTTTTTACCCGGGGTCTGTTTTTACGAGATTTTTTATTTTCGTGGTCTGTTTTTACAAGAATTTTTTTTACCCAGGGTCTGTTTTTAAGAATTTTTTATTCCCATGGTCTGTTTTTACAAGTTTTTTTTTTGTGGTCTGTTTTTACAAGATTTTTTTTTTTCAGGGTCTATTTTTATAACATTTTTTCTCCCCATGGTGTTTTTATGCAAGTTTTTTTTCATGGTCTGCTATTATGAAAAAAAAATTTTTTTACTCAATTTTTGTTTTAAAGATTCATTTTTCGTGGTCTGTTTTCCTCAGATTTTTTTTCGGGTCTGTTTTAACGATATTTTTTTTTGTGTATTTTTTTTTCAGGATCTGTTTTTAGGAGTTTTTTTTTAAAAAAACAGATCCAGGAAAAAATCTTCTAAAAACAGAGCCTTTTAAAAAAATTTTTTAGGTGAATGCCGTACACTTCTCAGCCAAACAAAAAGTCTGTGTCAGCAGTAAAGCGTCACCCTATTTAAGTTCAGCCCGAAAAATATTTCAAAATAACTGAGACTGTCCTTATTTTAAACCAGCAGCTGCAACATGGCCCACTTAAAAACACAGCTGAGGGACGACACAGATGTGTGTGTGTGGCAGCGAGAGACATTCGATTTAAAGCTATATACGTTCAAAAGTACTGTGTGTCTCAGACCAGTAGAAAGGTCATTGTTGAAATGCCAGCAGTGTCTGTGGGTGTGTGTGTGTGTGTGTGTGTGTGTGACATCTTCACACAGCCTCTTGTTGTCTTGTCTATTTGTGTTTTGGTACAAACATGTGTGCAGAATGACTGACATTAAAGAAACCTTCAGCAGCAGCAGAGAATGTCACTCTGTTGATCCGTATCAACAGAGGAGAGGGGAAGGTGCCAATTTTGAATCCTCGTATAATGTATATAATCTATAGATCAGAGTCTGGAGCTGCTTCAAATGCTGCTTATGGCTTTAAATCTAACAAAAAATACAAACAAACAGCATTTTCCACCTGGAAAGTGAAGTTTGTAGCCTGCTCTCTCTCGCACACCAAAGTCCATGGAGAAAATCATCGTTTTTAGCTTGCGGAGGACGGAGCAGCTGCTGGTCTACTGCTGCCTCGTGTGGTAGGACTGTGTCATTAAGGTAAATCCAAACAAACAATTTCAAACACAGAAGTCACAAAATAACACATTTGAACTTAGTGATGGACGCAGCAGTGGATCATCTACTCCCATTTGCTGTGATGTAAAATCGCTGATTTTCTCTATGGAGTTCGGTGTGGGAGCATGAGCGGCTCATAAAGTGTCACAAGCTTAATTTTTACAGTCATTTAAGTCACAGACAAAAACCCCTCGTCTGACCCACCTATCGTTTGAATTTATTTTTTACAGTAATAAGTGAAACATACAGGAAGACTGATGATGGGAAATACTGAAGTAACTCCTTAGAGGTTCATACATTTCTGCTGTAACTTCAGTAAAACACTGGTTATTTGGATGCTGCGTCGTTTCCAGGGCAACACCAGGATACAGTTATTCTGTCACTGTGTCATTCTACCGTCATCCACACGCACACGGTTCCTCATCTAAGCTCTTAACCTCTTATACTTTTATTTCTACTCACGTCAAGTCTGCTTCAAAAACCTTTGCAACAATGCGTCAAATTCCTCTGTAAGTATTTTACAGTGAAGACAAACTCCACCACTGTTTTACACTCTTGAATTTTACACTGCAGATTAAAAAATTGTTTACGTTTTTTGGCAACAGGAAGTTCACAGACGTCACCAGGCTCCTGTTGGACGACACCAGCTGTCTGTAAATCATTTAGAAAGAAGACTCACAACCATTAACTCCTCAGTAACAACGTGTATTGTCATTATTATAAATCAAGCTAATTTTCCCATAAATTACAAAATAAAAACACAATTCTTCTTACAACTGGTGGACTCGCCCCCTGGTGGCTATACAATATACTTTAACTTCCTGTTCAGCTTCAGGAGGATCCTGGAAGACGATGTCCTTTTTATTTTTAATAATATTTATATATGTGGTCTCTGTGATTACCGCGGTACAAGAGCCTCGTGAGAGTGAGTGAGTGAGGAGGGAAGGAGGGAGTGTAGAACTTTCCCACAGGCAAAACTATCACTCTATTTACTGTTATACATGATAGACATTATGATTAATGTAACCTCCAGTCTGTGTGTACGGAGCATGTGCTGCTCTTAATCAAAGGACAGTTGTCATCAAAGCTTTGCTATCAAAGCTCTTTTGTTAGATGTTAACCTTCATAGTTGTCTCTAACTAAACTAAACTAATTATCAGAGTTTATCTCTAACTAAACTAAACTAATTATCAGAGTTTACAACCTAACTACACAGTGTGTCCCGCTGTACTTGTTCTGGTTGTTTATTGAGCCGAAAGGATCAGTTTAGTAAAAATCTGGACACTGAGGATACAGATGAGGATACAGATGAGGATACAGATGAGGATATAGATGAAGACCAGGAACCGCATCCCCCTCTCTTCTCATCTGATCCTTCATATCCCCAGAGAAACCTCCAGGATCACACGCCTCCTCCTCCTCCTCCTCACTCCTCCCGCGGATAATGCACGTCCGCGCGTCACATTCCTGCGTCATTTCTTTCGCGGCCGCGTCCCAAACCCTCCCTCTCCTCCTCCCCCGCTCGCGCTGAGGTTGTAAAATCTCGCCACTGCTCCTCACGTGACCTCCACCGCCGTCATGACCTCTGTGATTAATAAACCCGCGGCCGCCGCGTCCTTTACGGCCTGTTTATGTTTATGCGACTCTGCCGCTGCCGCGCTGACGCCGCCTCCGCGCAGCTGATGAATCTGGACGCTACGTCCGCGCGCAGCACTGCGACTGCGCTTCCCCCCCGCTATGCGTAAAACGCGCGCGTCGTTTCCGCCTTCGCTTTGCCGCTGATGCGGCCCTTCGCCATCTCCTCGTCCCTCTCCTCCTCCTCCTCGGTACCGGCCGCTCACCGACCCCTCAGCCGTCGCTGCCGCTCACGCACAGGGGCAGCAGGATGGTGCGCATCGCCAGCGCGCTGGGGCTCGTCATGTTCAGCGTGGCGCTGCTCATCCTGTCGCTCATCAGCTACGTGTCCATCAAGAAGGACTTCCTGCTCAGCTCCCCCAGATACGGACCTAATGGAGGACCCAGGATGTACATGTTCCACGCGGGGTTCCGGTGAGTCCAGGCCCGGATCAGCTCAGTGTTTTACTTCCATTACATCCTGTCATTCATGGTGCATAAGCTCTGTATGTTCCTGAGGCGTCAGTGTCTGCTGCTGTGGTGCATTTAAAGATCTAGTATGTAACATTTGTGCTGTTTTTTTTTTGGGACTGAATTTAATAATCCATCCATTTCTATATTTATATAACTGTGTTAATGCTTTAAGATAAAAAATGGCAGCGGTCGCAACAAATGGGAATTTTTTTCAAATTGTGCCACCTAAGCTTTTTCTTTTTTTAACCCTTCTGTTTCCATTACGTACGTCTCATTACCGTAACTCCTGGACCGTTTGTGATATCTAGGAAATTCAAAAACTGTGGACTGGCGATCTGTCCAGGATGTGACCCCGCCTTTTGCCCTATGTCAGCTGAGATTGGCACAGCACCCCGTGTGGCCCAAGACAGGATATCGGAAAGCAGAGACGTATAGCTCTGCACCCATATTCTTGTCATTACGGTAGAACATCAGGACTTACACAGAACGACAGTCCAGTCACAGAGGAGATTCACCAGAGTGTCACACGTTCGTGACGACGCCAGATATGGAAAGTAAAAGTATGTGTGTGATGCAAAAAAAGGCGAATAACATTACATGTGGTGTGACGGCAGCAACGGATCAACCCGGCATTCACACCAGAAGCACCAGAAACTGGGAATGACGCATCTCAGGCTAATTGTTGTTAGCAGCACCAGTCAATAACAGTGCTCTTTGCAGTATTTTGGGAACACAAACAGCGTAGCACCATGTGTACTATGTAAAAAAGACAGAAGTGAAACTAACAGTAAAAGTAGCAGAGTGGCAGCCATCTTGGAATCATCAAGTCAGGGTTTGTCACTGTGTTTTGGAAAATGAAGGAGTGATGGAATCCTCAGTTCTTTTACAATCTGAGGTCTGAACATTAGCTGCCACTTTGTCTTGTACCTATATGATTTGGTTTCCAAATTAGTGACGAGTTGTTGTCATGTCAAAGCCAGTTTGAGTCTTCCTCTCATCTGTCAAAATATCCAGTTTTTTAGCCGATAAAGCAGCACATTGAGCTTAAACACACATTTAATGACATGCCATGTTTTTCTTTTATACTTTAGCAGCTTCTGAGTTAGCGTAGGTTGAGTTAGCCAGCTTGAGTCCAACTCTGGTCGCATATCTGGGGTTTATTAGTCCAACTTAGCTACTACTAAGACATTTTAAAGGCTGTTTTGACGTGTTCTTAAAATATCGTAGACTTAAACTGACACAGATGTCCTGAGGTGAGCTTTAATGAAATCAGATTTTCTGCTGATGATCTAATTACCTGACGTGAATAAACATCAGGTCACATTATCAGCAGCAGCAGCAGCAGCTCTCCTCCTCCTCCTCCTCCTCCTCCTCCTCCAGACGAGGCACTAATGCGTTTCTTTGGCTGATTGTTGTCCTGATTAAACTGGTTTGAATATTCTAGCCTACATGAGAGTGTGTGTATCAGGCTGAAGGAAAACAGGGCATCTGTCACTTAATCCCTCAGCTGTGAACTAGATCAGCTCATTCACTCACAGCGACTCTCTCTCTCTCTCTCTCTCTCTCCACTTCCTCTCTTCATAGCCAAGTATTTCATTCTAAATATAAGGTATTTTAATGACCTAAAATAACCTCTGTTTTTTTTTTTTTACAAATCTGCACAAAAGTTAGTCAAACTAAAGTTGGGAAGTTGATATCGGAATGAATGAAGTGTCCTAGACTTATATTTTCTTGATTGTCCATCAGGGGGCGACTCCACATTTATGTTTACAGAAAGTTTACAGAAAGTCTAAGTTAATCATTATTTTCAGATCTTCTTCAAAACAGAATGATGCCCCTTTAGTAAAGTAAGGTTGGATTTAGAGTCAAGTAGACAGTAAATTGATTGACCGTCAACCAGGTGTCTAGTAGTTGGTTGTGCTGTGGACGAGCGCTCAATCAGGCTCCACCCCCTGCTCTTTAAACACGGTTACTTCATTGGACCAAAATTGGTCAAAAGTGGAGGTTTTACAACAGGACTTTACAAACCTGCGAGTGACTTTACCATTTGTTGTTTTCTGTAGAACAGGGACGTCAAACACAGCGACAGCTGTGTCCAAAATTAAAATCGAGGGCCATACGAGGTCAAGTAATATACAAACCATGCGTCATGTTAAGATATATTAGTAAAAGCAAAGGATACTTTTTTCATGTTATTCTGTGGAATAACCTCAGACGAGGCTAAATATCAACAATGGACGACTGTTTCAAATTTCTATACACATCAGTTAGTGTACTCACAAAAGAACGGTAAATATTGTTGAAACTTGTGAATGATTTTTCCATTGAACTCAGCAGTATACCAGTGACTTGAGGTACAAAAAAGCTCTAGATGATCACAGGTTTAAGGGATCGTTAAAACTTCAGAAAACACAAACTATCCCTTTAATATGTCTCGCTGTGTACCAGGAACACTTGGAGGTCAGAAATCAGAAATTTCCACTTCTGACATTGAACAGAAATGCAGCATAAATCTCAGTTGTCCAGCGCGTGTGTGCAGGTCTGGAGGTCGACGCTAAAACAGCGACGATCTGATGAAGGTCCTCGAGGCCACTGAGATGCCTCTGGCTCTGATTTACAGCACCAGAGCCACGTTCATTTTCCTGCCGCCAGTTATCATCGTCCCCGCCTCGCTTCTCTGTCACCACAGGCCAAGGTTAGGCTCACAGTGAGTTAGATGTAGAGGAGAGCAGCATCTCCATGAGAAAACAAAACAAGTTGCTCAAGTTTGATGCAGAGTTGTTGGAGAGTCTCATCCTCAGGAGCGTGGGTCTGCGGCTCAGTCAGTGGACGCATGGTCCGTCTGCACTTCAACATGTCACCACAGAGCAAATATTTCAAATGGACACGCCATTTTGTGTCCTCAGGGATCACACTTTCAGAGACACGATCATGTTCACACTCGTCTACACTCGGCCACTTCCTGTTTCGTGGCAAAACGGTGGCTACATTCAAAATGGCTGACTTCCTGTTGGGTCAAGTTCATGTTTGTTGACGTGTTCAGGGTCAGTCTCTTGTGTCAATCTGTTATTGGCAGATCAGTCAATGTATCTTGATAACTTTTTTTATCTTTAATGTGTCTTGTACAAAATGACTAACTTCCTGTTGAGTTGATGCCGTGGTCCCAATCGACTTAGTTTCAGCAAAGTCCTCCCTGTTTTCACCTTTTGGGGTGCAACTGAGCAACTTTACAATTCTTTCACAACTCACCAATGTTTAATACCTGCGGTGCTTTGGGGCGTTCTACTTTTGCTGTCTCTTGAATGTCATTTTTAAGGTAAGTGATAAAGTTGATAAAGAGAGTGAGTGTATTTTTTTGTTTCTTGCTCCTCGTCGACGCTGCAGCGAGAGGCCGCCTCGCAAACCAGACCTGAGGTGAATACAGCGTGCTAACGTTTTACAGCCGCACTGCATTTTTTCTATCTATCTATCTATCTATCTATCTATCTGTCTATCTGTCTATCTGTCTATCTATCTATCTTGCCAGCGATCTAGCTTGCTAGCCATCTTGCTAGTAGCAAGGATAGCTTGATACTCAGCCAGCTAGCTGAAAAATTACCTTCCCACACAACGTCTACTGTTTCTCAGTTACTCGTTGTAAAGAACTTAGTTTCTGAACCAAAAATCAGGTTACTTGTCCAAAGTGTTTCAACCCTCTGTGGAGTTTTTTTGGGGGTAAAGAAAAAAAATGAGGTTGATGTTAACCATTTCCTGTTTATGACTGTGGTGTTAGATGTAGAAATGATGGCGCCAAATCAAGGATAATTAAAAAAAATTGTCAAAAGTCAAATTTAAAAATGAAAGGTCTGAAACTATACACACTATAAAAGTATTTTTAAAAAGTTCATGTTTTTTTATGTAATTGGTGTCAGGTGTGATGTAAAACTGTGCTAATGATTTAACTTTCTCGACGCGCGGTCTGTCTGCTGCTCGGTGGACATTTTGTCCACGTTGTACGAAAGCGTACTGAAATACTTGAAAACAGAGATGACTGTTGAGTTGTGTGGGAAGAGAAATTTTGGGAGACGGCGTTGCTTCAGCAGAAAACAGATGAAGCTAATTCACTGTTTGGTTCTGGTTATTTTAATCATGTTGTCTGATCAGACAGGTTCCAAAAATGTCAAATTCAAATCAAAACAGTCAAATAATTACACAAATCTTCATCTTTGACACAGTGTATTAATTTTAGCGATGACTTCAAGTGGTGCGGTGTGTTCATGTGCGATGACTGCACGTAATTCAACATTTTTAACGTATAAATCAGTTCAGTCCTTGGTGAGCAACAACTTTTACGCTCAAATCCAGTGATTTGTGTTCAACCTGTCTGATCATGTGACATTCAAAGGAGAAACGCTCCAGCAGAGCTGAATAAGATGCTTGTTCTAAAGGGAAAACTTCTGCCTGTTTGGAACACGACTTACGCATTGTTTTGATCTTTTCCCGGAGCTACAACGCCGAGAAGCTGTTCACAAGAAAAACAATGTGCTAATAAAAATCCTGCTTCTACTGCACGCTCTACGCAGACTCTGCATAAGAACCGCTCATGGAAACTTCTTCAAAAAAACCTTGAGCTCCTGTTGTTTTTTTTTTATGTTTTTCTCCTGTGTGTAGCTCCCAGCTGGCGATGAAATATCTGGATCCGGCGTTTTCGTCTCTGACCAACTCTCTCAGCGAGGACCTGCTGAACTCGTCCAGATGGACGTACAACAGCACTGGGTTTACACAGCAGAAGTAGGTCCCACCCACGCACACACACACACACACACACACACACACACACACACACAGATTCTTTACCATCATCGCAACATCTACTACTACTGTAAATTTACAATAAATCCCTCTTCTCACACTTCAACACCCTCATATCCATTGGTTACCACTTAGGGTGCCTGACAATGAGCTAAGGATTTAAATTAATGTATTTTTCCAATTTTATATATGTATGTAACATGTATTTTTTATGTGATTACTCAGTAAATATTACCCTATTTTGTTTCTTTATTTTAACATTTTAAGATAGTAAGGCGTGGTTTATTTTGAAATAATTGGCTCAATTGTCATTTTATGAATTACAGACATTATCGATACTGAATCTTGCCGTGTACGGACACTCGGAGTCACGCATAACATGATTGCAGACTTAAAGTATGTCTAAGATATAAGAGTATATTTAGACGGACTTTTCCAACTGTAGAGTGAAGTACGTAACTTGCTCACTCTCCCACACCAAACTCCATAGAGAAAATCAGCAATTTTACCATCACCGCATACAGGAGATGTCGATCCACTTCTGCCTCCATGTGTCCCTCGGAGCTAAAATCACTGATTTTCTCAATGGAGTTTGGTCTGATCTAAGTCAAGTCAAAACTATCGACAAAAACTAGTTACTATTGAGTTCATCTCTGCCTTGAACTCCTTGAGTTCCTTCCTTGAATCCAAACAATGTATTTGTGGACGTTTATGCCAAGAATGCAGTGACGAATATATAATAATATAATATTTTTTTCTGTTTTGCAGACAAGAGATCTCTCAATACATCGACATCCCCCACAACTTCACACTGACGCGGGACGCGGTCAGGATCGGACAGCTGATGCATTACGACTACTCCAGCCACAAGTACGTCTTCTCCATTGGCGAGAACTTCCGCTCGCTGCTCCCCGACGCCTCGCCCATCCTCAACAAACACTACAACGTCTGCGCCGTGGTTGGCAACAGCGGCATCCTCACCGGCTCGCGCTGCGGACCGCAGATTGAGAAGTTCGACTTTGTCTTCCGCTGCAACTTCGCCCCAACCGAGCTCTTCAAGAAGGATGTCGGGCGGCGGACCAACATGACGACCTTTAACCCCAGCATCCTGGAGAAATACTACAACAATTTGCTGACTGTGCAGGACAGGAACAACTTCTTTCTGAGCCTGAAGAAACTGGACGGCGCCATCCTGTGGATCCCAGCGTTTTTCTTCCACACGTCGGCCACGGTGACGAGGACACTGGTCGACTTTTTTGTGGAGCATCGAGGTCAGCTGAAGGTCCAGCTGGCCTGGCCTGGAAACATCATGCAGTACATCAACAAGTAAGAAACACCAAGAAATACTCGGAAAATCAACATCATTTTAACTCTATATTATCTTCAGAATGTGTTTATTGATTAAACTCACCGTTAAACAGCCTTTTCCAACAGGACATTTCGGGTTTGTGTCAACGTTCAACGTTTTTAGCTCACAGGGAGCCACAAGCTGCCTCATTTGGTCACTTTGGTGAATCTGAACGAACCATTTCAAACACTGAAGTCACAAAAGGAGGCAGAAGTGGATCGACAGTGTATGTGAGCTGTGGTGCAAAATCAGAGGTTCACAAAGTGACACAGACTTCAGTTTCCTCTTGGACAACAGTGGGTGATGGTGTGAAAAAGTGGCAAATCTTAAGACAGTATATGCATAAGTTGAAGTATTCTGTATAAAAACATACCTTTAGTACCTCGTAAAAACACACAAAAACTCAGGAGCAAGTTTTTCTGAGTTTTTATGTGTTCATTTAATGTTAATTTGACTCTACCCACTGAAACTACTATTAGTTAACCTCAGAACTTCCTGTCTTGATGAATTCAAAATAAAAGCCTGAAAATAAAGGTTTTCCTTCTCTAATACTGGAACACTTTTGTTTTATCAAGTAAAAACAACCAGACTTTATGTTTTTACCACATTAACCACCAGTAGATGTTACTTTAATAATGAGCACACGTGTATTTTGGTTTTTCACATTAAAACGATTATATTTTATGTTCACATCCAGTTTATTCCTATACATCGTTCATCAAAACCCCAACACTAAGCCGTTGCCGGATGAAATGACTTCAGTACGCTAAATAAATATATGAAATAATGCAGTCACTGGGGAGTCCTGCGCCGCAGCATCACAGAGGGGGAACCTCTCCAAACCTCGCCTCTAACAAAAGTGTCTCCATGAATCGCGGAGGAGCTGAAATCTGTCTGAGCAGCTTAAACGCGGCTAATTCTTCCAGAGCAGGTAGATTTAATGGGATTGTTGGAGATTAAGCTACTGTACGAGGTGTGTCTACAACACTAAGCACCAAAACTTAAATCCCCCCCTACACACACACACGCAGTCACAACCCTGCACCATGCCTTTCACTAAATGCCTCTTTCTTTTTAATCCGGCTTTGGGGTTTAAATCCTCTCTGTGACATATAGAGATCACGGTTCTGTACAATACGGGTGCATGACGTCAGCGCGGTTCCAGAAAACCCTGCAAACACGAGTGGACACAGAAATAATAATAGAATAATAGCTTTATCTCACTGTTGGACAGACTTTTCCCACTGGAAACTAAAATGTGTGTTGGCTTGTTTCGTCATTCACGCTCCCACACCAAAGTCCGTGGAGAAAATCAGTGAATGTACATCACAGCTCACGGGTAGCTGCAGATCCACTGCTGTCCACTGCTGCCTCTGTCACTTCAACGTTTAACGTCAGATATCCTGTTTTCAGAAATTCTGCGTTTGGATTTAACTAAGCGCAGCAGACCAGCAGCTCCTGTGTCCCTGTGACCTAAAAACACAGATTTTCTCTATGGAGTTTGGCGAGGGATTTAGAAAATGACACAAACGTCAGTTTATCCCTTAAAAATAAAAATAAGATCATAAACTAAGCAGTCTAGAATTAAATACATTTTTATTTGCACACACACCTGTTAGTAAATTTAACCAATATTACACACCAGTAGTGAACCAAGCAGAACTTATCTAGACCCTGACCTGTCCTTGTATTTGAACCAGCAACCCTCTGGTTACAGGCCCATTTCCCTTCCTCTTGAGCATGTGCTGCCCTCTATTGTCATTGAAAAGTTAAGGGTTCTTTCTCTGGTTCATTTCACTCCACAGTTACTGGAAAACCAAGCAGTTGTCGCCGAAGCGCCTCAGCACCGGGATCCTGATGTACACGCTGGCGTCGTCCATGTGCGACCAGATCCACCTGTACGGCTTCTGGCCGTTCGGCTGGGACCCCAACACGGGCAAGGAGCTGCCGTACCACTACTACGACAAGAAGGGCACCAAGTTCACCACCAAGTGGCAGGAGTCGCATCAGCTGCCCGCCGAGTTCAAACTCCTCTACAAGATGCACACGGAGGGACTGCTGAAGCTCAGCCTGTCCCACTGCACTTAGGGCTAACGTGGCGGCGTCTGCGGCTTCAGGCTCCGCCCCCCTCGCAACACTTCCTCTCACCAGGGCTGTCAAAGGGACACGAAACTCAAAGGCTGGGTTTGTCAAACTCAAAATCGTAGACTCGTAGCCTCAAAGGAAACACACACTCTGACACTTGAGAAGAAACTGTTTGTACAAAACTGTGAAATCCTTTGAGAAACGATGGACAGTTTTGTTTTCTACTGCCCGAGAATCTGACGCTGTGAAGAACTTCTGTCTGCAGCTGAACGCACGTTCGCCAACGTTTCCATCACGGACCCATTTTTTTTCCATTGTTGATTCTGTGAAGATTTTCCACGTGGTAAATATTGTCTCATATCGTGGATCATATTCTGGTTATTTTGCTAATCAGCACTGAAGCAATGCGCTGTTCTCGATATGACGCGTTAGCGTTAGTTACAGTCCGATCAACCTTTGTGTAAGTGTCACTTTAACGCTTTGACGGTGGCCATGTCTTTTTCCCATGCTGGCGTGTCTGTCACAGAAAGGGTTGCTAATGTTGCTAAAGCTGTGGCGCGCCAAGTTTACGTACAAAGTCAATTCACAGACGATGCGTTGCGCACGTCAGAATCTCGTCCATCGCGCCTGACGCTCGAGTTGAATGATTTTGCGTACTTGCCCGCAGGAGGAAACGGCCGTGTCCGACATATCTCAGACGCCGTACTGTTAAAACTCAAACGCGTGCACAATTAAGCGTGATATGATAAGCTAAGCTAACCTATAGCACCTGTGCTCAAATATTAGCATAATGTATGACGACGGAAAAAAATGTGTTATCTCTGCCACAAGCAGCGTAAGCAACAGCGCCACCACGTTCAAAGTGGTCGACCAGTGTACGTGTCTGCGATCTCTGAGCCCTACAGATAACGTCCAGCAAAGAATTAGCCTCCTGCGGGGAAACAGCCAATCTTTAAGAACAACCGGCAACGAATAAAGCCCGCTTCTAGTTTGTTTTACACACGTGTGAGATGTGAAAATTATTTTTGGAAATTACAATCGATGACCACTTTTTCTTTTTACAGTGAGCTAGTTTTTGGCTAATCTTTATCAAAAGCTAGCTGCGTATAAATGAATATATAACAAAAGGCTGGCAGTTGAAGGATGATTGTTAAAAAATGGAAAACTTACAACCTTCATCTACAGATTCTGCAACACATGATGTTCCTCTCTCGCGGACGTAAGGGTGATGATAAAAATGTCGTTGGATTTAATCAGAAACACTTGGATTTTTCCTCATAGCATCACAAGAATGTCCTCATAGTACCACAGAAGTTTGCATCAAACGTCTTCTGATGTTTGGTCTCCAACAGTTGGTCTACTGCTGCTTGGAGAACTGCTAAAAAATTTTCCACACCCCCTGCTGGTGTTAACTCAAATACTTACGCTATCGAAAAACACAATGTGGGAGAAAAGTACGTTCCTCACAAAACCTTTTTGAAAAACAGGGTCGCACAATAGTCATGGATTGGTTCTTGACTGACACTGTCCACTTACTGTTTCTGCGGAAAATCTGCTTTTTAAACCACGCCAAACCAGCGTTTAAGAGGGCACAACCCTAATGCAACCTTGGAAAAAATGATGATGTCATAGCCCCGCCCCCTCTCAGTTCTACATTCACAGTCACCATCTCTGTTGCCGTCGTCTTCCTCTTTTTGTGTTTGGAGTTCGTACACAGAGCGGAAGCCTTGCGCGAATGCTCTTCACGTTCTTCTTCTCCAGTCTTTGCGGTATTTCTCTGGCAGCAGTGTCACAGCGCCACCTACAGGCCTGGTGTGAATACTACAGTATTTAGAGTGGTTTTGGGAGGTTCCGTGTGTATGTGTAGACATTTCTCGAAACAATAGCGTGTTTAGGTGAAGACTTTTTAGTTAAGAGATTAAAAATCGTACTTTTTGTCTTTGTTTTTCTCGGAACGACAGATGACCTGCGTTGGTTGTCTTCCTCGTGACAGAGGCCTGTGCTCATGGGCTCGGGTCTGATCCTGCTAATTTGATCTCAGGACGGTAACAACGTGACCAGGAGTGAAAACACACTTTTATACATGTACAGTACATTTTGAATTAAGGTAACTGGTGGATGCTGCTGTTAAATTAATATAGACTAACCATAGATGCAAATTTATTTTGTTTGACATGTTCAGTTCCTTTGATTTTATATATATATGTATGTATATATATATATATATATATATATATACACAGTATATTATTTATAGTATATACTATATATTATATACAGTAAGTTAAAATAAGTAACGCTGACATATCACCTGATAAAAATCAACATTACTATCATTTGATTTGATAATAACTTTGCTTTCATGTATGCCTGCTCCAGCTGTTGTTTCTTCTTCTCCAGGTTTTCTTCTCCTTTAAATTGACAGTTTAGGTTTTTCAGTGCTGACTGTGCTGAGCGCCCCCCTGTGACCCCCTTGTAACAAAAGGCTCACGTGATTTAATCTTTGTCTACGACATTTTAAGAACACAGTCACCACTTAATCTCACTGTTGGACGTCATGTTTTGACTAGAAATGGAAGTTTTGTTAAATGCTCATGTTCCTGTACCAAAGCCCATAGAGAAAATCAGCGTTTTTAGCTCGCAGTGACGCAGGAGCTGCAGGTCTACTGCTGCCATGTTTGGTAAATTCGGGTC
>NW_025321511.1:0-35741 GCF_019176455.1 Solea senegalensis
ACAAACATTCCTGCCAGTTCCATTTTTGTTTGTTTTGCCACAAATTCCTTTTCACAAAGATGGAGCCAGCAAGAAAGAGGAAGTCCTCACCTGTATGGGAGTATTTTGAGTTGACTGATCATAATAAGGTTTGTATGTGTAATGATATACATAAAATAGTGAATATTGTATACTCGCTATACACTGAACTATCAGTCCTAATATGTATGACTTCCTTAAAGGTGAGGTGCTTGCTGTGTGATAAACAGCTAACATACAGCAACAACACTTCCTCCATGCTTCGCCATTACAGAGCACTGCATGAGCATGCCCAGCCTGCCAACAGGCCGGATACAAGCCAAAGTACCATCAGATATTTTTTTGCATGTTGTCAAAATCTCGTGTTCAGCTCCTACAACACACCAGCATCACTGTTAATTGATAACTGTTACAGGTTCCAGAAAAGCAATGGTGGATGAGGCTGTGGTCAACATGATCATCAAGGACTCCCAGCCGTTCTCCGTTGTGGAGGATGTGGGCTTCAGGGAGCTCATGCACCTAATGGATCCCAACTATATTCTCCCCAGTAGAAAGGTGTGTGAACAGAGCCAATGTGGTCATTTTTATGTTGGTCATCATAACAGCTCTTATTTTCACCCTCAGGCTCTGAAAGCAATGGTGGATATAAAATATCAGGAGGCCAAGGAGAAGGCCAGAGAGCAGGTCCAGAAGGCTGTGGCTGTCAGTCTCACGTCTGACATGTGGACGTCCATCAATATGGACGCCTACCTGGCAGTGACGTGCCATTTCATTGACGATGAAGACCAGCTCTGCACTACTCTGCTTGGGGTGCAACATTTTCCAAAGGCCCATACAGCAGAAAACCTTGCAGCGGGGCATGTACAGCTCATGGAGGAGTGGGGCATCAGAGATAAGGTGAAGTGTCTTGTCACTGATGGCGCATCAAACATGAACGCTTGTGTGAGACAGCTAAATGTGAGGCATGCAATATGCATTGCTCACACAATAAACCTTATTGTTCACAAGTCCTTCGATGATGTGGAAGGACTAAATGAATTAAGGCAGAAATGTAGGAGGTTGGTGACCCTCTTCCGCACAAGCACTACTGCGAAAGAGCGACTGGTCCAAGTGCAGGAGCAGATGGGAAGGCAGCCCTACAAAATGATAATAGAGGTAGACACGCGTTGGAACAGCACATTCCTTATGTTGCAGCGGCTGTATGAGCTAAGAGAGCCAGTGGGGGCAGCCCTGGCCTCACTGAAAACAGACATTACCCCCCTTACAGCAGCTGAGTATGACTCTGTGAACAACACTCTGAGTGTACTCGCCCCATTCCACCAAGCAACAGTTGAGGTTTCTGCTGAGAAGAGGGTATCCTCCTCAAAAGTGATACCTCTCATGAAGATGTTGCATCATGCAATAACAAACAAGATGCACACAATGAATGCATCCACCATTGCGAGGCAGCTGGGGGACAACCTTGTTCGACGTCTGAGGGACCACATGAGTTCTTTGGAGTCAGCAGGTGGCCTGACAATGCCAACTTTATTGGATCCAAGATTTAAAAAATTAGGATTCGAAAATGCTACCAGGAGACAAGAAGCAGTGAACCGGCTGAAAAATGAGTGTGCAAATGTAATAAGGCATGAAGCCTCATCTGCCCCCCCAGACCAGCTGCAAAACACTCGCGAGGCTCAATCTGGTGGCAATAGTAAGTAACCCCATCTGTATCCTTGATTATGACAGTGGTATTGTGCATGACACCCCACCCCCCGTTTTTGTTATTAGGTGAACTTTGGTGGCTGTTGGATGACGCCATAAACAGCAGCGGGAGCAGCTCAAGTGTGGTGGCAGATGACGTGATTGAAGTGGATCGTTACTTGGCAGAGATGAATATTTCAAGGGATGAGGATCCACTCGTATATTGGCATGGACATAAAGCCATGTATCCACACCTTCACAAACTGGCAGTAACCTGGTTATGTTCGCCAGCGTCTTCAGTGCCATGTGAGAGGGTTTTTTCGAAGGCTGGAGAAGTGCTGTCTAAAAAAAGGAACCGCCTGAATCCAAAAACATTGGAAAAACTAGTGTTTTTGAATAAAAATACAAACTCTTGAAATGTTGTCATTGGTATTTTAATTAAGAACAGAGCTCCATGTCTGTGTTGTTGTCCACATACTTACACATGATCATACTATAGAAATATCCATTTTTTATTGTTTCTGCACACATAAGTAAATCATACATTTCAGCTCAAGTCGTGGTACAATGGCATTGACTGTAATTTAATTTGTCCAGCAGATGGCAGTATTCACTGTTTCATTGAGGCCTCGATGAGTGAACCTTTTGGTGAAGCAATGGGCTGGAAAGCCTCAGTGATTCACGGGGCTTCATTTGCCCATCACTAGTTCTGATGATTAATAGTTAGACAGAGACACATAATGAAGATTAATAGAAACAAAAGAGCTTTGATAGCAAAGCTTTGATGACAAACTGCACTTTGATGACAAACTGTGCTTTGACGACAACTGTGCTTTGGTTAGAACAGCGCATGCTCCAAACACACACAGACTGGTGACAGTTCTGCCTGCTGGAAAGTTCTACATTGTCTTCCAGGAGAGTGGCGTATTTTTGCTGCAAACGTTCCCGTCATACGCAGTAGTAATCTGCCGTCAAAACGGCGCAAAGTCTAGTTGATGGTTGTGAGCGCCGATTAACCTCTCCCGCTTTCTTCCCAATTCCCCCTGGCAGGATTTATCTTAGATATCTTATAACTGTAATTGTTGAATATAACTCGCTGAAATGGAGAAATTTGTTCTCTTTAGAGGAAGGAAGACAGTCATTCTTAAAATAGATGACATGTGCATCGACAGAATTGCCCGGATTTTCCAGGTAAGCCATTATTGCAAACTGTTGCCTCTGGTGGTCGCAAGCTTCATTTTTTCATCCAGGTGTCCTGTACAGTAAAGCAAATCTCTCGCTGGACTGAAGAACTAAACGTATGTTTAGTGCCTCATCTCAGTAGCTTCACTTCATATCTGTGTGTTAATATCTGAGGAAATGTGTATTTAAAGCCTGACATGTAGGCTATGATAATTTTCTGATGTTATTTAATGAGAGATAGTGCCGTGAAGACCTGGTTTGGTATAGTCCATGTTTATTATAAATTTAATAAAAGTGCTGTGTGGAAACTCCACAGGCTGCCTGAGGAGCCCTTCAGCTAATGGAGATAGCGCTACCATCGCTGGCCTTAACCTTCATGTTACAAGGGTAGGAGTTGAAGGATGATGGGTTGTGGTCAAAATAAGTATAAGTGATCATCAACTGCCTACCCTGAAACCCATTACCTGACATCCTGAACATACCTGTAAGGTTTTAGATGAACATTTTGTTGCATGGTTTTACCTGCCCTTTTGTTGTATTTCCTGCTTTTATTTTGATAGCGACTCCGGTATTGGCAGGAAGTTCTCGACTGCGCTAAAACGGTAGTGAAAAAGACAGCAAAACATGAGTTGTATCCTGAATTAGTTTGGAACTGCAATAACTTGTAAATGATTTGTTTCAGTAAGTTAGTGTTGGCTTGATGTGTGTACTGTGAGGGCGATTATAATATTATCATGGGAAGATACTAGCTAACATACTTTGTACACAGCTCTGATGTTGCTTTTGGAATATACAATAAATGTGAAATCAGTCAAGTGTCAGACCATCTTTGGGAGGGATATGCCACAATATCCAATGTAACTCTACAGCTTGTCATTAACATTTAGACTTAGTGTATACTGTGGTTTAATTATGTCCACACATACAGGGGTAAGTTATAGATGTAAAGAACTATTGTTCCTTTCACAAAGCTCCAGCTTTAGTGTCCGGTTATGATGTTTGCATGTGGACAAAAGGCCAATCACACAGAGAAAGATAGGTGACGAAAACACTTGTGTATGTGTGGACATAGAGTGCCTGTAGAAGGCTGCATTGGTAAATCAATCCTCTTGGGGATTTAACTGCATATAATTATATATTAAAAAAATATAATGAAACCACTGAGACGTTGGAGTAAAGGGCAAAGTATAAATAGACACTGAGAAGAAACAACGTGTAACACATAAGAGCAATTCAATGATTTTGTTTAATATTATTGCAACATTTCTGTCTCTTAGGTCACCACAGCTAGCCTGTACATCACTGATGCTTGCAATGTTGCCATCCTTCCCACTGATGGTGGCTGTTTCAGCTCCCTGGACCTCTCTGACTGTGCTCATTATGAGGTTCATGGGGAAGAAGCTCCGTCACGCCAGTTTGCTTTTCGTCATAGTCTGCCACCGTCGACTGCAAACACGGCTCAGCTGACCAGAGCAGTGAGCGCGCCCAGCTCGTTTCAAAGGTAATGAGGGGCGCATGTTATGTTGATTTCAAATTTAAGTTAGAATGCTTAATAGTGCTCAAGCTTCCTCAAGTAGAATCTCTGTTTAAGCTAACAGTAGCCCAGTGTTTGTCATTCCTCTACCACATTTTAGACCTCTCCCCGTTCCAACACAGCTGTTTGAAATCATTTATCAGTTTATGAGTTATAATCTCCTGAATCTGCTTCATAACAAGCGGATCATTTGAATGAGGGCAGAACACGTGACCCTCCAGGAGATGTTGGAGAAACAACGGTGTAAGCTACATGTTGCTAGCTTAGTTTGCTCACTGTTCTTTCTGTATTACAGGTCAATCCACGTGTCAGACATAATGGATGGAAACCTTATATCCATAAGGGTCGTTGTGGTGAGATTTGTGGACGCAGAGGCAACTGTATCAGTTATTGTTGAGAAAGTGAAGACGGCCATGGGAAACAGTGAAGACTACATTCTCACAGACACACTTGGTAATGAGATAGTCGAGTCTGATGGAACAACTGGTAAATAAAATAATGTTTTATTTAGTTTTCATTTGGGCCAATAATAGTCTAGTAGTGGCAGCACAACAATGTCCCTTGTTAAATTAAATTATCTTTGTGTCTTAACTTTGCGTTTCTCTCATGAAGGAGTTTTTTACTGGAAGCAGAATGCCAGAAGAATCCGAGCCATTGAACGTTCTGCCTTCAGGCAATGGCGTCGGAGAGGATCCAGAAGCAGGTGTTGTTTTACATAACAAAACAAATGTTTGACGGGAAAGGTTTGAACTGGTCCATCAACAGAAAGAGTAAATGAATGTGTAAAGAAAGGCTAGCAGGGTTAGGTTAGGTAAACCCTAACCCTAGATAGCCATTTTGTGTACTGCAGCACAAGCTCTGACTCTTTGGTTGACTTTTGAAGGCCAGCCTGAGTCTGCCATCTGACGGCTTCAGTCCCACCAGCACTGGGACCGGATTGTGCGCTCTAAAACTGAGCCTGCATGGGCTTCACTGTAGCACATCTCTGTGGGTCAGCTAATGGTGTAAGAAGCCATCATCACCTTTAGTTCTATCAGTCAATCACTGAACATCGTTCCAAGAAATCAAAAATATTTTTCTTCTATTCATTTTCCAACATATAACTTGCTAGAGAACATGTATTTACAGACTGCTAAATTTCTTGTAACAGTGTCGTAAATGGCTGCAATGACTTGATCTGTTAACTTTAGTTTCTTTGTTTTAATGCAGAAATGAGCAATCTGAAGTCCTCTCTCTGAGAGACACGGTGGAGGAGCTGCTGGATGCATCGCACGGCCTGGATGAAGTCACTCGGAAGATAACTGACTTTGTGGCTGCCAGCCGTGACGTGGCGTTACAAAACACAGAGATCAAACAGGCATTCACCTGTTTGATCTGCAGAGGTAACTTTCCATCACGCATGTGTTCTGAATGTTGCTCGATGTAACAAAGAAAGATTAGATTTAATGATGGAACAATTGGTTTGAAAAGAATTCATTTGACAATTCATAGAGACTATAACATTTTGACTCATTTTCTGTTGAACGTATGTTTGTGCTCTTTTACAATTGGCACACTCACCTTTTCTTTTTTTACTTTCAAATGTGTTCAATATTTAAAAATGATAATAAAGTAAAAATAAGGTTAAAAATAGAATGCATAAATAACGCAAGCATTTCAATTAAGGCAAAGCACTTCTCACTAAATGCAAAGTAAAATCATACATTATTAGCTCTCTTTTAAAAATATTAAGCGTTTTTATTGGCTTCCCTGATTTCTAAAGGTAATCTGTTCAATAAAACAACAATCAAAAGACATCAAGTGACAAGATAGAAATGTGTCCAGGACTCTGAACATCCAATGATTATCTCAGTTAGAGTGCATGCTTCAGAAACACAACCCAGACTATCGCTCAGTAAATATTAACACATTTAGTTGTATGTTGTTGTTTTTTTGTGTTTTTAAGACACAATGACTGAGCCGATGTTTTCCTCCTGTTGCCGGAGCTTGGTGGGATGCAGGATGTGTGTCAAGGAGTGGGGGAACACCTCGAAACTGTGCTGCAAGTGCAGGGACGAAAAGCCCGTCTACACGGAGGTGGCTGGACTGTCTGCAGCACTGGCATGTCTGAAGTCCCGCCCCTAAAACTACGTTCACATGTCCTGTCAGTGAAAATGTTATGTGTTCGTGTTCAGCTATAGAAATAAATGCTAAACTGTCTGAACGTGTGTCAGTTGTATGTTGAAACACAAGCAAATGTACAGATATGTCATTTTATTGTCGAGATTGCCAAGATATAATGTCTTGGCTGAATTTTGAGTAGACATGAAAACCGTTTCTTTTTTAAGTCGACCACATCAGGAAGAATGAATCTCTAAGCTAGATCTACTGTGCAACAGTTGACCCTTCATATGACGCTCACTGTCCCTGCAGTTTATTCACTGCATAGATGCTTCATCTATATTCTATAGATGTCTCGTTTCTGTCCAGCTCTCAGTGAAGCCACATTTCTGTTTGAGAAAATGAGTTTCACCAAACCTATAGATCAGGTGCTTTTCATGGGGCGACACCTGCTGGTCTTTTTTCGTAATTACTCAGCTGCACATGAGAATGCATTATGTAATCAAACTCTGTTGCATTACTTTTCAACCACACACCACAACAGATGATTTGAAAATCAATTAACCATTTAGTATTAGTGAGCACACATCCAAAGTCTGCAGGTGACAAACACTGAAACATTGTGTGGTGTATTTGTTTGTCAGTAAGTTCAGTGAAACACGATGTCGAGCCGAATTCCCGTTTTTCTCTTTTTGGCCAAAATTGAAAAAAACGACTTTCTGCCTTTGTCAATTGTACCAGAAAAACAAACGGAACAAACGTACCTTGGTCCCATTTGGTCCGTGTACTTTTTGACCTTTGTTTTTTCGTTTAAATCAACGAGAAAACGGAGAAATCCGTGTTCATATTGAATTGAGATTCCAGAATCGAAAATGAAAAAACGGTTTGTTATCTCCTTATTTTTTTATGAATCTGATACCAAAAAAACTAATAATGGGTCATTTTTTGTACTTTGATTTATTGCTCAGATCAAAAATAGTTAATTAAATAACAGGCCACGGAAACATTTTGATATTTAATTTGTCCGATTTGTGTGAACCGGAAGTGATTGTCTTCTTCGTGTGTTGCACAACCATACTGAGGATCAATCATAGAGAGTTTCATCTTGTTCAGAGGAAAGAAACGGGCGACTGTAAAGGAAGACATCATGGCGACCGAAAAAATCTGCAGGGTCTTATTGTAGTTTCATCTAAAAATAAGTCTCATTTATTCTGTAAAATTGCACTGACGTAAGGTTAACTGTTAGCGAAGTTATTTCATAGCAAACTTTACTAATGTTGAACTGAACCCCTTCCTTCACTGTTTACATTTGAAAAGGTACCTGAGTCAGGTTCTCCTGGTGCTGATCTGTGTGAGCGCTCGGTGCATAGAGCCTGGTGAAGTGTGTGCATTCATGGTGGACCTTCTGTCGACGCGATGACATTCGAAGCACAAACAACCCAGGTGCTGAGTCAACCGTTGTATGCTCAGTTGATGGATTTTGACTCAAAATAACCCAAATCCCATAAAAATAACTCATAATGGGGAAAACATTTCATAACCCAGCATTTCTTAGGGAGTGGGGGCGCTTGTGAGTTGAAAATTTAAAATAAAAATAATGCCCTGCATTACTTTAAGATATGTAATTTTCATAGTTTGCAACAAGCTCCACCTCACAGTGTCTGGCACAGGGCAGCGTTAGCTCGGCCTGTCCTGTCATTTGATGCTTGGTGTGATCAATAGATTTGGTGTTACCCTAATACTCTGTTGTGAAAAAGAATGTAAACACGTGCAAATATATACATTTATGTACTGATATCTTTTCATATCTTGAAAGTGAGGGAGCCAAAGAACAAGTGAGGGAGCTTGTAAGAACAAGTGAGGGAGCACAAAAGGAATCCAGTGTGAGGGAGGCAACAACTAGGGTGAGTACAAAAGAACAAGTGAGGGAGCAGCAAAGAACAACCAGGAGCACAAAGAACAAGTGAGGAGAAAGAACAAAATCAGGGGAAGTTGGGCAGCAACAAAGTGAAAGAAAGCCTGGGGCACAAGTTAGGAAGCTGCAAAGAATAAGTGAGGGATACAGTAAACAAGTGAGGGAGTGCAAAGAACAAATCAGGAAAGGTACAACGTGGAGGGAGTGCAAAGAAATCAGGGAGCACAAAGAACATGAGGAAAAGCTTCAAAGAATAAGTGGGAGGGAGCGCAAAGAACAAGTGAGGGAGCACAAAGAACAAGTGAGAAAGAATAAGTGAGGGAGCGAAAGAAGAACAAGTGAGGAAGATAAAGAACAAGTGATGGAGCCGCAGCCACATGAAGGAGCAAATAATAAGTGAGGGTTTCAAAGAATGCAGAGGGAGTGTAAAGAACAAGTGAGGGAGCGCAAAGAACAAGTGAGGGAGTGTAAAGAACAAGTGAGGGAGCGCAAAGTACGAGTAAACAATAAAATACAATATGTTTGAATGATTAAATTAATATTTTATTTGCTTTTTAAAAAGTGTCTTTGTGAAAAGTGTCGTTCTAAAACAAGCACGCTGCGTTCAGTGTGTTTGAACCACAA
Source organism: Solea senegalensis (assembly GCF_019176455.1). Lineage (NCBI taxonomy): Eukaryota > Metazoa > Chordata > Actinopteri > Pleuronectiformes > Soleidae > Solea > Solea senegalensis. The sequence goes on from NW_025321511.1 coordinate 9,057, forward strand.
AGCTGCAACGGTCACAAAATAAAATAATCAAAATAAATAAATTTAATTTTTAATACAACTGTAAACAGAACATATAAGTAAATATACATGCACAAATGTGAAATTTAACTGATTAAGGATTTTCTTTCCATAAAGTGGTAGAGAATGGATGGGATGGATTGTCTTTATCCTTTGCATAACAAACAGCTCAATCATTTGAGATTCAGCTTTCATAAAAGATTCCTTCATGGAGGGGAGGTTAATTGTCATGTTCATTATGAATGAGCTGCTCGTGATACTGGCCTGTAAGACAAGCTCTAAATCAAATATACACATATTTTTTACCTGAGTTCACTTTAGTCCTTCAGACAGTAGGAATGTTTTTTGTGTTACAGCAAAGCCATGGTCTTGACGGAGATACCATGGTACAGCTGGAGACTCCTGTGCAAGTCCGTCCCCGTTCAATGTCTCATATGTGACCTTGTGGACGCAGCATGTCAAATCTTTCAAGCATGGACTGGTGGTGTGACGCAGGAATCATGGTTCGACACCTGAAGAGTTAGTCTCTGTGTGGGACGCTGAGTAAGATGTTGGCGAGCTAGAACCTAAAAACAAACAAAAAACTGTAATTAGTCTTGAAACAGGAACCTCATACAGTAAAACATGCAAAACATGGCTTCGGCTTCTTTAGCAACTCAATCATTTTTTGTTTGTTTATGTGATAAATGATACTGTGAGGTAGTGTTGTAGTACTTGAGACCGGTCTCGAGACCACTTTTTGAAGGTCTCGGTCTCTCCGCGGAATCGACTGCATTTCACTGGGTCTTGTCTCGGTCTCGGACAAAGCGGACACAGGATTTTATTTCAAGACCGGTCAAGACCACAACTGGGGATATCAATAAATTGCCTGTGCATTTTTGGATTAACTTGTTAATATCATTACTATGATTTTGCGCAAATCGTATTGCTTCAGGTACAACCAATAACTTGACTCATTTATCATTTGAAATTTAGTCACCCCTCCCGGCCCCTTTCACACGCCCCCCACAAAAGTGTACCACAAAGACTTTTTGTGCATAAATACCTCCAAAAGAAAGCACAGCGCAACGTGTAAATTCTGCAAAGCGACACTAACGGTCTTGTCTCGGTCTCGACCCCTCAAGTCTTGGTCTTGTCTCAGTCTCGACCCCTCAAAGTCTTGGTCTTGTCTTGGCCTCGATACACTGTGGTCTTGGTCTCGACTTGGTCTCGACTTTAGGTGGTCTTGACTGCAACATTACTGGGAGGAGTCATGAAGTAGTGACACTGGGGAGTGAAAACACTCATCAAGCACTATGTTTAGAGTGCTTGATGAGTGTATCTCATGTCAGGATGATATATTACAAAAATGATATATTGAGCCATTCTTACGGCAAATTGTGAAAGTTGATGAGGTGAATATTTAAGGCAAAAGAACGTATACTTGCTGAAATGGAGCATCTCGTATAATCTTGCATGAACATATTTTATATATATACACATATACAGTATATGTGTATATATAGATATATATATATATATATATATATATACACAGTGGGTACGGAAAGTATAATTTTTCACTTTGTTTCATTGCAGCCATTTGCAGCCATTGCAGCCAAAAAAGTTCATTTTATTTCTCATTAATTTACATTCAGCACCACATCTTGACAGATAAAAAATGGACAGCATGTGAGTTAAATATGAGTGTCACAGCAAAGGCTCTGAATACTTATGACCATGTGATGTTTCAGTTTTTCTTTTTTAATACATTTGCAAAAATTTCTAGATTTCTGTTTTTTTCTGTCAAGATGTGGTGCTGAGTGAACATTAATGAGAAATAAAATGAACTTTTTTGATTTTAGCAAATGGCTGCAATGAAACAAAGAGTGAAAAATTTAAAGGGGTCTGAATACTTTCCGTACCCACTGTATAGTTATATATATATGTACACATTAGAGCATTAACAGAGAAGTCGACAACTGTTAATGTTCTGGATGTATCAGTCATGTGTACAATAGTAAAGGCTACATTCTTACCTCCGTTGTTTCTCCACATCTCTCTTGCACACTTATCAGAGGAGGTCAGTTCTGATATTTGGATGTTTGGATTAGATTTGTAGTCATCTTAACGACAGAGTGAGAAACAAGATTAATGGTTACTCAGAAGCATAACAACAGTTCAACATGATGTATCAACAAAGGCAACAGTGACATTTCTGGAGTGAACAGACAAACGTCCTTTAAATGTTTTATTGCATGTTCATATTATATATATATACATATATATATATATATATATACATATATATATATATATATATATACATATATATACATACATATACATATATGTATATATATTACTTCCAGCTGTTTAGAATCATAATAGATTAGTTACACTGATTCTTTTGACGTCATGCTCATAGAGATGTAATGATATGAACATTTCATATCACGGTTATTGTGACCAAAATGATCACGGTTATCAATATTATCACGGTATTGTTAGATGTGTTCAAAATGTACTGAACGCACACACTGAAATCTTTTAATCAAGTTTTATTTAAAAAAAGAATACTTTTCTTTACATTCACTGCTCAAGACTAGATGTAGTCTTACAGATTCAAGAGCTGGTACAGAAAAGAAAACTCACTGTTTTAAGTACCATAAGTAGAAATCAAATGTGCATTTGAAAGCAACACTGCCATTTCAAACAAAGTAATGTGGCAGAAACATTAAAATAATAACATAAATGTACATGTAGATAAAAATACTTTTCTTCACATTCAGTGCTCATGTAGGAGATCTAGTCTTACACGTCAGAAGATCCGTTACAGAAAGGACACTTTCAGTGTTTGTTGTACCTTAGGTACTAATCAAATGTGCATACACTATCATATTAAACAAAGTAATGTGGATGTATGATGTTGCTGTGGCAGCTGTAGCTTTAGCATTGGGGTTGCTTGCTGTACGCCCACTCTGTAAATAAGGGAAAAGTAAATGTGGTATTATTTTTTTATATTACATGATGATGATTATTATTATTAATAATTATCATCTGACTGATTGGCACGTGCACACACACACACACACACAGATCCTCACTCTGTGGCGGATTATAATTAAGTAGCAGCGGTCGTACACAGCATAAAAATAAAAAAACCAGAAACAAACACATTTTGCTCTGCACACACTACTGGCTTTCGCCGATAGCGCCCAATAACATGTATTACAGGAGTAACGTTAGGTAACACTTAACTTTCCTTTATTGAGAAAATAGGAACGTTTTACAGACAAACCATGACATTCCCACTATTCTGAAATCCCGTTTGTGTTGACTTACCTTACACTCGCTGAAAAGCTGTGGGTGGTGGTCACGGAGATGGCTCATCAGATTGGAAGTGTTAACCCCCTTCGCGGAGATTTTTTTTTTTGCATTTTCTGCACAAGAGTTGATTGTCTTCAATTATTTTACCGTCAACATCCTTTAAACTGGGGGGAAAATCTCTGGAGCGCAGGTGGCTCACGCTTCTGAGCGAGTGCCGTTCAGGTGCTGCTGCTTCTCCAGGAAATGAGCAGTATCACTGTGAGTTTTTCGGTAATCACGGTTTTAACGATAATTACATTTTTGAAAGGGTAGGGAATTTACCGCGGTTTATCGTCATACCGGTAATCGTTACATCCCCACATGCTCATGACTCTTCCAGTGCCGACACGTCACATAGTACTGTGTTAATGAATTATGTTAAGTTGTAATTTAGCGCTGAAACAATTACTCGATGAATCGATTACTAATCGATTACTAAAGGAATCGACAACTATTTTGATAATCGACTCATCGATTTGAAGCTTTTTTCATGATTAAACCAAGATTTCTGATTGTTTCAGCTTCTTAAATGTGAGTCTTTTCTTCATTTCTTTGCTCTGGATAACAAAGAAATCATTAAAAGTGAATCATTTTGGTTTGTGGACAAAACAAGACATTTGAGAACATCATCATTTCCAGGTTTGACGAACACTGATCAACATTTTTTTCATATATTTTATGAACCAACCGATTAATCGAGAAAATAATCGACAGATTAATCAATTGTGAAAAGAATTAGTTAGTTGCAGCTCTATTGTAATTTGTGTAATGTAAAGAACGAATGTATAAAGAAGGAGAAGTGGCTTACTATTATTGCTGCATGAGAAGGAGTCGCTCTCCCTCATTGTCTCATTCCCACTGTCCGACAGCGTCCTCTCCGTCCTGGAAGGCACCGGCCTCCTCTTCATGCTCTTCCTGGTGCTGATGCGGATGATGCCTCGCACGAGCCGACACTCAGCTTCCTGCTCATCCATTCTGTGCTCCTCTGCCAGCGAATTGATGAGCTGATTAATGGCCTTGCTCTTCCTCAGAAACACAGAGTCTGAGGTGCACCTGGCCAACTCTTCGATCTGATATTCAGAGTAGAGCTCCAGGAGCTTCTTTGTAATTAGAGAGTCTACGTCCTCCTCCTCATCCTCCCAGTCATCAAATCGCATTGACTCATGCAAGGGTGGACTGTTGTGCTGCGTCTGACCACCAGCCGGACGCACATATAATAGAGATTTGGTTTCTGCATCTAAATACTCCCTTGCAGTTTCCACTTTGACTCCAGCAATATGGACATCCCCGAGCCAGTATGTCTGATCCTCCTCTTCGTCATTTGCTGGGCTCATACTTTGGAGACTCACCTTCTCTGGTTTATCTGGAGAGCTCTCGTTTGACACCAGGCATGGAGCGAGACTGGAATGCTGGCAGACCCTGTACAGGCCACAGGTCAGCACATTGCACATGCACCTCCTGAAGCTTCTAAGGGAAGTGCAGGGATTGCAGGTCACAGAGGAATGGTCAGTCGTGGCATTCGTGAAGCCAGCGGTCTCAGACTTCTTCACATTTTCATCCTTCATGAGAGTTTTGTGGACTGCCTTTAGCTCTTGAGTCAGCAGCCTGTCTTCCACCGGGTCCACACAGCGCTCTTCATACGACAACCTCTGGCTGCTGCTCTGGCTTGACCTGTGTCTATAGCTGCCAGGCCTTGGGCTGTGTCTCAGACTGCTTGTGTTCTCACCAGACATGACTTACTGGCTTTAAGGTCTGCACAAATCGAAGAGAAAAAACAAACAGGTTCCTCTTAGATGCAACTACTAAGTAGGGCTGGGCAATAATATCTCAATATGTTTAGGCTATGTACCAATATATTAGTAATATTGCAATAAAAAGCTGCAAATGCGCCTTTTTCTATTTTCTTTTGAGAGGTTTGTGCATCTCAAAAGGACAGTGACAATATTACATATTATGACAAATATCTACCATTTAAATGTTAAACGTTAATTATCTGTATCACACACTTAGATTACATTTGATACCATTCATTTTAGATGATAACTAGCATATTTCTTTGGCTTTTAAATGTTTAATAAATTATACTTGTTATACCATGAGTAAGAAACAATGAAACAGCTTATAAATATGTTACACAAATTATCAGCCCTAAATGTCAAGTTTATGGATTAGTAATCAACATTTAATATTAAGAATCAAATATTTGACAAATACCTCATTATACTGCAACAGCCTTTGAAACCAGGAGAATACATTAAAGATTGGACGCTATACCAAGATGACATCTGTCTCATGGCACAATTCTAAAATATAATGTTGATATATTGCTCAGACCTATTGGTAAGCAAATGTTGTAGTGACATCAATAAACAAACAGCTGCTATCAAAATGTGTTATGAATCCACAATGTTGTCTGACAAGCACCTGAGGGCATTTGTCTTTGAAACTCTTCTCCCTGGGTGACAATGTACCAACTCATTCTACAGAGAGTGACACTGTAGAATGTTATCATGGGGGCTTCGAAACCTGAACGTTCACTATTTATTCATATAATAAAGTGTGTGGCTATTACGTGAAAGCAAAACGCACCAGAGTTAATTTAAAGTTTTGAATTTACTTTCTAATTGAAAAGTTGAGGGCATACAAAAACAGGAAATAAATAAAATAAAATTGATAAGATGCAGCAGAAGGCTTTAAAGTCATTGTGGCGGCCACAAATACAGTAAATGTTTTTGCATTAAAAAAAAACAGATGTTCCATGTTGCCTCCATGTTTGACACCATGCAGTTTACTAAAAAAAACATAAAAGAACACATGGACATATAGACATGACTCAGCAGTTTCGCCCGTGTGAAGCCACGTTAGGTCATTTACTTTCTGTAAAAAGATATTTTCACTTTCATGGCGCCCCGTCACTCCTGCTCTTTCCTCCATTAAAGGACTTACGAATGTAGTTAACTTACCGCGTACACGGTTCGTCCACCGACTTGGCCCCGGAATGGTGTTGTTTTGTCTTACTTCTACATTCAAATATAGGCTTTGTAATCCACTTTGAATGTCACATAAGAACTCAGCTCCAAAATTCAGTTGCAGGTTTTCGCCCAAAATCCATATACTAGGACATCAAGGTGGAGGAAGCGCACCAGGTAGGTAGTTACAACAACAATTTAGAATTCCGGTAATGACGTTGCAATAAAGTGCGACTATGAATTTCGTCAATAACAATTGTGCGTTTTCCGGCTCTCCGTGGAAAATAAAATGCCGTGGACTACAAATAAATTATGTAAAACCTGTCAAGAAGGCCACAATAAAATAAAACATGACACGTCATCCATTTTAAAAATGAGAAGTAAAAATTAATTCATTTTCTACACTTTTATTTTGAAATAATTTCCGGTCATATTGTCGACGGCCCCTCATTTACGTAAAGTTCGCAGCACTGCAGCAAAGGTTACCGGATATGTCACATTTAAACAAAAACAAAAAAAACGCTTATGGATTGTTGACCATATTTGAACAAATTGAGAAATACAGAAATTAGTATTGATAGACATCATAAACACAAAAAATACAAAATGCGTTTACTATGCTTACGAAGGCCATGACCATAACAATAATTTAATAGAGTTTGAAAGTAAAACCGGAAATCAATGTTTTCAGAGTGTTGAGTTGATCATATTTTGCTTCTTTACGTCGGTGCAGAACGCAAATCATTCGTTAACGTGTAGTTACGGTTTATTGGAGAACAAGCACCATGACATACCGTTTTATGTACGACAAACTGTGTGCATTAGCTAAACAGTGAAATGTGCTTAACGAACATGCGAGCAGCGCTAACGGTATTTGGGGTTTTCTGATGTTAAATAACCAACAGCTGGCTGAGCCGGTCAGTGTAAACGGCAGCGCTACCAAGCTAACCATGGTCAGCGGTTTATCGCTTACATCCGTGCTGAGCATTTGGGACGTACCTGAAAGTAGTCATCGCGGAGACAGGAGCAGTAACGGGTTTGAACAATGGCTCTTTTTGTATTTACACCAGTCACCCATTGTAAAGGACTAGCTGGTTATTTTTCATATGACGACATTTGCGCCGCTAAGCTGGCCCTCGGAACACAGATGTCGTGACCACAGCCCCTGTTACTGAGGTGTGACAGTCACAACAGCCAATACTCCACGATAAATCATGAACAACTGCGAATACCAGCAAATCGTCCCACAGGCTCTCCCGACAGGCACGGTCACAACGTCCCCTCAACCTCAACATGGTCATGGCACTGCCAAGACCGAGAAATCAAAGAAACCCAGGAGGAAGTGGGAAGTTTTCCCCGGTAAGAATCGCTTCTTCTGCGGGGGACGGATCATGGTGGCCCGGCAGAGCGGGGTCCTGCCCCTCACCCTGGGCCTTATTGTCGTCACAACTGGATTATTCTTTACATTTGAGTGAGTTGTAAACAAGATTTTTGCCAATATACCGGGAGTGCTTGGGCCATTTAATCATTTCTGTAGTAAAATGAACATAATATTTTGCATACGTCACAGCAGATGTGGATATAAAATATCTTTATTTTCCAAGATGAATAAGTATAAAATAAATAATAGCTGTAGGGGGCACTAGCTTAGAAGTCAAGGAGGTAGCATTGGGTCTTGGCTTGTTTTCCAATATCCGATAATACATTTTAAAGCCAATATCTGCTGATACCGATGTCATGCTGATAATATTGTGCATCCCTACTGTAGATAAACATTTATAGAGCTTAAATAGTTGTTTATTTTGAACTAATACTCCACTCAACTTGAGTCACCATATTTCTTAAAAAAAAAGTAAATACCAGTGCTTCGGATGTGGAAAAGACACTGATTATTAGATTAATTGATTATTAATCAATTAGATAATTAAATTGTCAAATATTTTGCTTATCGGTTTTGATTGTTTTTTTTCAATAAATAATCCAAATAATCATTTTGGTTTATGGACAAAACAAGACATTTGAGAACATAATTTTCAGCATTTTATGGACCAAACAAGTACTCGATTAATCAAGAAAATTATCAACAGATTAATCAATTATGAAAATAATGGTTAATTGTAGCCCTAACCACTGCCTTATGTACTGGAACTGAGATCACTGGCTGAATATGAACATCTTGTTCTTGGTATTACTGTGTAGTGAAAATGTGCTCCAGATGTGTCTCCAAAGAGTGACATAGTGATAAAACCACTGAATATAAATCAAACTCTCATTTATAAAACTGTCTGTGTGAATAATTTATATTTTTTAATAATAGGAATTGGCCAATGAATATTTATTAAAATTAAGCATTTTTTCCTCAGAAACTTAATAAATGTTCAGAGTGTTTGTAAAAATCAAAGCGAAGAACAAAAGACTCAGGAACAGCTTCCACACACGCAAGCAGCCACACACACACCCCTGCTCAACTCTCCATAAACCTGGACTTGCACCAAGTTGCACTAAACTGCACTTTGTGGTTTGATATATTTTACTTGCACACACTTGTAGTTTTATATTTTGTTGGGTTTTACATTTTGTTGTGTCTTATTTAAGTGTCAAGTCTTTTGTTGTGTCTTATTTAAGTGTCAAGTCTTTCGTTATTGTTGCTATTTTATTGTGTACCTCAAGCCGGGAGTCTCTGCAAAAATGTCATTATTACATTACATTACATGTCATTTAGCAGATGCTTTTATCCAAAGCGACTTACAATGGAATTGAGTACAATCAGCCAGGGGTGGAGTTGAACTTGCGACCATGATGTCTTTCGCACACAGGGTACTGGTATTAACCACTGAGCCGCTGCACCCCGGCATTATGTCCTCATAATGACAATAAAAAATTCTTAAATCTTGAATCTTGAATCTTGAATCTTGAAAATGGCCATAATAGCCAAAATCAGTATTGCAAAACAAACACAAACTATTCTGAGAGATAATGCATTTTTTCCATTGGACAAAATCCTCAAAGTTTCTCTCTCTCTCCCTCTGTGGCCATTGCAGCTGTCCCTTCCTGGTTAAACACCTGACCAGCTGCATACCTGTTATTGGTGGAGTCCTTTTTATATTTGTGATAATTACCCTGCTCCAAACCAGCTTCACTGATCCTGGCATCCTACCCAGAGCAACACCAGATGAGGCTGCTGACACTGAAAAACACATTGGTAAGGCCCAACTCTGGCATAAATATGTGGATGTCTTGGATGTTAAGTTTTTAAAAAGCTCATTGTTTTCTCTCAGATTGATATTCCTGCATAGCCCAGAAATCTAGACGCACCCTAGTGGTAGCAAATTTAATTTGCACCTGGGGTGCGTCTAGAAACTCCTCGTTAGCTCGCGAGCTGCAAAATCCAAAGTCTGGTTTGTGTATGGTGTCGGTGGGTGGGCTTAACATAATGACAACAGAGTAGAAACCATTCCATGTGTAGTCCCTGTCGGTCTCTGCTACTGGTGCGGCTGGTGATCATCAGTCTTTCGAATCGGCTTTGGCATCGACTTTGAACGATTTGGAGTTAAACTTTTCATTGAAAAATGAACAAATAACGGTACTGAAGTCATTCCTTCTACAGCAAAAGTTTAATTTATTAGCTAGCTACGCTGGTGGTCAAACGCATGGGACTCAAAACCCACTGGTTATTATGGAGGACCAGGTAAACAAGGCTACCAAATTTGGACTCTTGGCCCTGCAAAGGTCGACCAGGAGGCCATTTGAAGCGGTCGGTCCCAGTTGATGTACAGGATTCAGGGAGTCCAGAATTCTGGCTTCTTCAGAAAAATGGGGAGACATGTTGGCCACCGAGGTCTTCCAAGACAGATTTGTTGTTGGAGAATGTATTTTGCTACTGAAGTCATTGATGTTCTCACACTATGTTATGTTTTTACATTTAAATGTATTCTGATATGTCTACCAGGGTAAAGGCTGCTAGAGGAAAGGCCTTCAGAGAGAGTTTTACCAGGCTGAACTAAAGTCCAGTATGAAAGTTGTGAGACCCATGCCCATGATCCTGTCTTCAGCCTAGGCTTATATGTGGCTGGTGCAATAGCCACTGAAGACTTATTGGTTATCAGTGTCACCCCTCTCCTCAGGAAAGCCACCAGCTTGTTTACCTGCCCTTCTCTGAAAAAACACTTAGTGTGGTGCTGAAATTAAGGACAGTAATAATCCATAGACAATCATTAACTAAAAATCTGTTTTGTTACATTACTAAACTCTTATCAATACAGAAATCTACAACATATTGTAGGTGCTAATGCACTTTGTCCTTCAGGTACACCAGCGGACCTGGATTCCCTAGCAATTATTAAAAGACAGTTGCATTTGGAAAATGCCACTCACGTCACCATACGCCCAAAAAGAACAAACATTGTTCTACAGTGTCTTCAGACACTATGGACTGTCTGAACTGGGTTGTGAGGATACTGAAAGAGAACGGCCCGAGAATGTCGCCAGTGATTATCTGCTGCCGTACACAAACGACAAGAGATGTCCGATATTGGCTTTTTTACCGATATCCGATATGTCGATATTGTCCAACACTTAACTTCCAATCCGACATATAAAAGCTTTTTTCCCACATAACTAATTTTAGGTCACATCACGTATCTACTGATGCATTCCACAAATAAACACTGAATCAACTGAAATTATGGAAAGTATCATTTATTTCTCACATTTTCTCGCAACTATACAATTTTGATAAGAAATACAAGCAACACTTTAGAAGTGTGAAGTGAAGTGCAAAGGAGGGGAACAAATATAGACATTACACTTGAAGACCAGATATCTGTTGTGAAGCTGATGGATACAGCGTCTGATATTAACTTCTCGACGTGCCTGTAGGGTCACGGTTAGTTGCTTGTTGCTTCTTTTCATTACTTTGCTGCACAAATGCTGCGTGTACCTCCGAGGGATCACGGCGCAGTTTGATGAGGTCATCAATCGCACACTGGAAACATGAAAGAACCATATTCTATTCTATATATGCGATATGTTTGTGCAGGCATGGTGCAGTAATCATTGTTGTACTGTTTTCATACATGTTTAACTAGATTACTGCTGCTTTTGTGTTTTGCACCATGAGTTAAAGGGGACATATTATGCAAAATCAACTTTTTAACCATTTTAATACTGATATTTGGGACTCTGGGGGCCCTACCAGTCGCCAAAGTGTGGAAAAACAATACTCAGTCATGTTTTCGTGGTTCCGCTTAGTGTAAGTATAGGCGATAAAACGCTCGATGTTGAATTCCCTGCGCTTATGACGTCAGCATGTGCATTTCACCGCGAATGTTACCGCCCCACCAGTACGTTTACTTCGCAAGCTCCACCTTAGCTCCACCCTGCGAGAGTGCAGGCGAGGGAGGAAGAGCGCTATTATGTCAACAAGGCGGGACAAGTGTGCTGTTGGTGGCTGCACAGTGGAGCACAGTGTTTTACAGAGGATTTTATATATGAAGCTATGCCGGATAAAGTCAGCAATCGTGTGTTGTGTGTTCGCACCACTTTACACCAGACTGCGACCAGCGGTTGCCATATTTAGTCAGGGGACGTAGTTCACCAACGTACAAACACACAAATTGTTAAGAAAAGATCACATAGAGCTCATAACTGACCATTCTGACACGTCCTAATTAAACATATTTGTTCAGTACGTCCTCCATGACCGGAGCACAGACTCAGTCTGATACAATCACATAAATCAGCTGTTTATGCAGCTCGCCGCTTGACGATCAGCAGTGCTGCACTCTCTGTGCAGCGGTGCTACACTCTCTGTGTCACCGATAGCCTAAACAGCCTGAACCGCTGAATAAACTGTATGCTGCTGTATCAGATGGGAGACTGTGCTCCGGAGACCTCACCACCTCACCACCTCCGGTGCTCCGGCGAGCTGGCGACCGCTGGTCGCAGTCTGATGTGAAGTGGTGCGATCAGCTGATCGCCAGCGGCAGTTTAGACTATCGGTGACACAGAGAGTGTAGCACCGCTGCACAGAGAGTGCAGCACCGCTGCTCGGTCAGTTATGAGCTCTATGTGATCTTTTCTTAACAATTTGTGTGTTTGTACGTCGGTGAAATACGTCCCCTGACTAAATACGGCAACCGCTGGTCGCAGTCTGATGTGAAGTGGTGCGATCAGCTGATCGCCAGCGGCAGTTTAGACTATCGGTGACACAGAGAGTGTAGCACCGCTGCACAGAGAGTGCAGCACCGCTGATCGGTCAGTTATGAGCTCTATGTGATCTTTTCTTAACAATTTGTGTGTTTGTACGTCGGTGAAATACGTCCCCTGACTAAATACGGCAACCGCTGGTCGCAGTCTGATGTGAAGTGGTGCGAACACACGAACACACGATCTGATACAGCAACATACAGTTTATTCAGCTTACACGGTGATCGCCACCGCTGATCGCCAGCTCGCCGGAGCACCGGAGCTGGTCAGCGGTGGTGAGGTCTCCGGAGCACAGTCTCCGGTCTGATACAGCAACATACAGTTTATTCAGCGCGCCGCTGGCGATCCGCGGTGGCGATCAGCGGTGCTGCACTCTCTGTGTCACCGCTGATCTTCTGTTCAGTTAAAGTGTTTTTAACTGATTTACAGTTGGACAGTGTTCGGCTCGATCCTTATGTAGGACGTCTCTTCCTGTGACGGCACTCTCGCTGACATGTTGATATTGTCAGAGAGCTAGTGGAGGGAGGGGGAGACGAATAGAGCTGTAAAGCGCTGTAAAGAGGACAAATCAGAAACCCCCTGGAAGAAGTGGGTGTGTGTTTGCCTGTGTCTCATTTGCATATAAAGGGACCATGCACGAAAACCGAGCGTTCTGAAAGGGGCGGGTTTAGCAGGGTTATTGAACTACTATGATTCTTCATCCTTATGGTATTTTGACCAAAGCATGTCACTGACATGTTCATTAGGACACCAGGGAACTATTTTAATGGGGGAAATAGGGTATAATATGTCCACTTTAAGAGTGTTCATGTAGTTCATGTAGTTTTCACTGGATGTAGTATCTTGCTCAACACTGTGAGTGTTAAAATAAAAGACTCGTCACAATGTAAACCAAGCATTTACTTGCACATTTTGGTGAAATCCAGGCATTACTTTATCAGGTTTTCATTATCGGTAGAAAAACTGATACTGATATGAACCGATCTTGCTTTATCAGGTTAATATCGGATATTATCAGTGTGCCAATAATGAAAGATGTTCTGTCACCAAAAAGTAACTTGATGAGGACTGCTGGGTTAATAGGGATCCAGAAAACAGGGTAGTAAACTTACTTAACGGACGCTTCCCCATCACAAGACTAGATTACTCACTTCATTAGGCAGTGATGGTGCACGCAGCGATGTTGTAGCCACCACAGCACTGAGCCAAACACCCTATTTCATTTCATTTTATTTTGTTTTTTGTGTTCTGCACACAAAGTGCCCAACCCTCATAAGACTCCATCACATATTACATTACATTCAAAATACAAATGATTATACAGCTTGATCTTTGAACAAAATACTCCTTCTTTCCCAGGCTTTACTAAAAAAGGTTCCCTTTTTAAAGCACAAGTGAAGTTTTTCATATTCATCTAACCAAAAGAAGTTAGCAGAAATGGAAGACATTTTTATCAAAAATACATTCCTCTGGACCATAAAATGAATCTCATTCTCAATCTTACCCAGGTCACACATAAAAACAGAGCCTGTCTTCCTCTGAGGTATCATTGAACCTGCCTGTCTCCAGAGCTAGTGGGAGCGTTCCTGAGTGGCCTTTACCTAAACTATAATTTACATAGGGTTCTAAACTGTAACATTCTTTTATCAAACAATATGTTCTTCATCTGGGTTTGTCCCACAAATCAACTGACCATTTACCTTTAAACCTTTAAAACATGTTACTCTTTATCTCTTGAATGTTTGAATGTTCTGGAAAACATATAAAACAAACACCAGAAGCATCATCAGAACCAGGTCATACACATGAGTTGTACAGTTGTGTATAGGCAAACCTAGGTTATCACAACCTTTAACCCTGTTGAGTACAGATCCCAGTACTCTCCCTGCAGACTGGGCAAGGACATTAATACCTTCTTTAAATGTCATGTGCTCCTCCAGTGTTAAACCAAGTGATTTATACTGATCAGTGTAAGTCAAAACCATTGAACCCAAATTAAAGCAAAAAGAACTTCTCTCCTGGGACTTTTGTCTGAAATGTACTGTTTGAGATTGAACCTGATTTACTGCTAGTCTCCATAATTTCCAGCACCATTCTGCAACAATGTTCAACATAATCTGCAAATCTTCACAATCAGCAAGTAAAGCTACATCATCAATGATATGGTCATCAACGTTCATTCCAAGTGAACAGACTTCAATCTGAATCACTAAATCATTCACATCAATAGAAAACAATGTTGGGGACAATACATCTCCTTGCTTTACACCAAACTGTTGGGGAAACCATACAGTTGTATATTTATTAACGTGGACACCGGCAACAGGTGCCTGACACAGAGACTTAACGACAAAGTAAAATTTCCCATTAACTCCAGCTTTTAACAACCTATATTGAAGCATCTCCCTGTTCATCCAGTCAAAGGCCTTCGTGAAATAAATAAAACAAACAAAAGCAGATCTATTCACCTTAGTTCTTGAACGAATAATCGAAGAGACTACATAGATATGATCAATATATGCTCTACCCTTTCTAAATCCATTTTGTTCATCTACAAGTATCCTCTCAAAGTGGTCTACACGTCTACCGTTCAGAAGTCCATTTATACACACAACTAAACAACTAATAGGATTTATACCCCTATAGCTAACTTTTCTGTAGATTTAGGAATTGGTTTAATAATGGACTTATGCCACTGTGCCGGAATAATGCTATTATCAAAACAAAATTGAAATAATTCAGTAATTCATTCGAATGTCATCAATTTCAGTAGTTATTTTCATTTTGTATTTATCGTTTACATTTTTCATTTCTTCCAAAGAAAATGTTGTATTCCGGGATGGATTACAGTTATTTACGTCAGCTTTCATGTCATTTGCTCTTTTAAATTGATTAATTCCTTTAAAAAGATCTCGTCAAATGAACTTACAACCAGAAAACAGAGTATAGAGTATCTAACTTTACTTCCATGGGAATAACCATAGACTTTTTGGGACCTCATTTCTTTATTTCATTCCAGAATTGTTGATGGCTGTGAGTTTGTAAATAATCAATATGCAGCGAAAGACCTCTATTGAAGTTTTGTTTTACAGTATGTAAATTCTTATCAAACACAGCTTGCACTTTCTTAAATTCAGTCCTGAACTCATCCTTAAGGTTTTTATTCTTACATCTGAGGATTTCTTTTCTCTGCTGATCTTAAATTGTAAAGTTCTCTGCTCTCCTTGATGTTGTCTATGTACAGAGCCTTGAGATAATGTATGTTATGATTTGGCGCTATACAAATAACATTGAATTGAATGGAATTTACATTTAGGTTGTGCTGGGTCTGCTCACACCATTTGATGAAATGAGAAACTGTGTTGAGATATTCCTGAATTGAGTTTGTGTCTGTGAGGAGGCCAAGAATGGCTGTCATCTGCATATTTGAGGAATATGGTGGTGGGGGAGGGGCGTGTGCAATCATTTGTGTACATTGTGTATAGGAAAGGGCTCAGAACACAACCCTGAGGGGCTCCAGTGTCATTGGTGAGTCCAGGTGTGGTTGTTGTGCCTACCCGGACTGTCTGCTCTATGTTGGAGTGGAAGTTATGGAGCAGATGTATCAGACGGGAGGGTAAGTTGAGATGGTGTAGTTTTTGCATCAGCAGGTGTCTTTGGATTGTGTTGAAAGCACAACAGAAATCTGCGAGCAGGATTCTAACGGTAGTACGAGGGGAGTTCCAGTTCCAGTGTTCCAGCAGAATATGCAGCAAGAAGGCCACAGTGTCTTCAGTACCCCTCTTGGCCTTGTAAGCAAATTGGAAGGGGTCCAGGCGCTGATGGACATGTGGCAGGATGGTGTTGAGCAGCAGGTACTGCAGGCACTTCATCAGGATGGAAGTGAGGGCAATGGGGTAGAAGTCCTTCAGTTCTGTGGGTCGGGGTTTTTGAGTATTGGGATTATTGTTGCTGTTTTCCAGGGTGAAGGTATTTCGCATTGCCGGTAGATTTCCCAGAAGAGTTAATGGATTACTGGGTAGAGTTCTGTAGCACAGGTCTTGAGTACCCTTTTTGGAATCCCGTCAGGCCCCGGAGCTTTGCCTGTCTTGCACCTTCTCACTTGCCTCCTGACGTTTTTCTCTGAGAAGGGGGCTGTGTCCAAAATCAGGTGATACTGGTGGGCTGGGTCTAGGTGCATTTCCAGTGAGGGGTTTGGCCATCTGGAAGGCTTGTTTTGTGTTCATTTTGCTGATTTTTTGTTCTAGACTATTTTTTATATTTGAGTTTGGCTCTCAGGACCTCATTTTGACTGTCCAGGCCTTCTTCGCACCCCCATATTAGAGAATGCACTTTACATGATAGACAGGGTTGTCTAGCTCGCAATGCAATTGCAGCAGCAGCACAGGTGACAGGACGGGAATGGTTTGTGATGGTTGAAAAGACAGACAAGAGGAGTGGTAAGAAACACTTGGAGGTCTGACTCAAAGCTGGTAAATGAGAAAGATCTCAAATCGTCTGGTGAAGACCTCCACAACATGAAATTCTGGGAGGGGTTGCAGAGTGTTTTGCATTCACTTGCAAAGACTGTAAGGATGATGACCTTCACTTCCTGTAAAAGCTCTTCATGTTTCATGATTAATGTGGCCGCTGCTTTCCATTTTTTGTTGTTTATGTGTTTCAGCATCAAAGCATCCTCAGACGGGCACACCTTTTGTTTAGTGATGACCTGAAAGAAGTCAAAGAAGTTGTATGTAAAAATAATTTACTGTGGTAATAATCTACATTGTAGAGTAATGCAGTCAACGGCTACATTGACAGCTGTGTTGACAAGTTTGTTCCTTCGTCTAGGGGAATTAGAATTTTCTAAATCCAGGAAATCTCAAAAACCTAGCCTGCACAGAAACATAGCCGCTACTTGCCATAGTAACATAAAAGTTTCCAAAACAATAATGTATCACAAATGTTAACAATTAAGCATTTTTAACAGTACAATAAGCTGTATATGGAATGTTGTAAGAATTATGTATTATTACTCTTTTCCAGCAAATCATGAATTACATACATTGTCTTTACCATGAACTATGGTTATTAGACATTTTGGCCTTGAAGTGCACATGTGACTCTCTTTGAATCATGAAATGAATATTAACAAAATATATCTAAAATAATATATATTGAATTACATTAGGTGCACACTATACAGTATAATACTATACGGAATATGCAGGTGTTCTAACAAAACATCCTACCCGAAAAACTTCCGGTTATGGCGGCTCAGTGAACAGTCGGGTCAATTCAGTCCTCTGATATATTATGAAATTTAGTCACGAGTGAGACCCTATTAATAGCTTTTGTGAAACAGACGTTTTCTAGGGCAGCAAGATGACGACGCCAAGAACATGTGGAGCAGGAAAACATGAATAGAAACTGACCAACAGCCCAAGACACCCTAAAGTGTCGCCCCCTGGCTAGCAATGAGCCAGAGCTAATGCTAGCAATGGCGGCTAACGACACATTGGAGCCACCCTCTTGGTTCTCCACTGAAATGCAAAAGTGGTGAACACTAATTGTTTTCCACTTTATTTTGGTTAATACTTAACTTTTTCTGTTTCTAACCCTAATTAGAAGTTATAGAGTTAAGAGTTATAGTTTGTAACCCCCGATAGATGGGTGTAAATATTCTCAAACAGTTGATAAATATTCTTCAAACAGTTGACAAGTGATTGTGGATACATATTCACGCACTCTTGAATTATTTCTTAAAAACAAAAAACCCCAAAAATTCCATCACAATCACAAGTCTAATACTTTCTTTGGCTGAATAGAATCTCGTGCGGAGACAAGGTTTCGGAGAATGCGTAAGTTCTGAATTTACCAATCTCCAGCAGGTGGATCGTTCCCACTGACCTCACTCTGTTGTGTAGCAGGTAGAGATGTACTTTCTTGCGCCTCAGTGAGGTGATGGTGGTTTCATCTTATTGTCTGTCCATCATCAGATCTGGTATGATAGCTGCGTGACGTTTCTGTAAGCTGAATGACTGCGGCTGGTTTCCATTGGCCATTTTCTTGCTGGAGTCGGATTGTTGCTCCAGTGTGCAGTCGTGGTAAAGGTCTGGCAGCTCTGTCGTAGTGTTTCTTCTGTCTGCGCTGATATTCTGCCCTTGTTTCTAGCACAATGTTCTGTGGGGTTAGTTGGGGCTGCATTTGCTTTGCTGTTGTTGGTAGAATGGAGCGTAGTCTGCGGCTCATTAGGATTTGAGCTGGTGATTTCAGTCCATCGACGGGAGTGTTCCTATAGTCCAGTAGGCTGGGGTAGGGATATTTTCCATCCTCCTTGGCTTTGTGAGGATCCACTTGGCAGTTTGAACAGTCTTTTCTGCTAAGCCGTTGCTCTGTGTAACTTGGGCTTGATGTTGTATGTTGAAATCCACAGAATTCTGTACATTCTGGAATTCATTGGAACTGTAGCATGGTCCATCGTCACGACAAATTCACATTTGGGTCTGAAGCATGAACAACAAGACAATTTTAAATAAGGCACTCATCCTGTTGATGATGAAACCTTTGCCACAGTAAACGTCTCTATGTTGACAAATATTTCACTTCTTGGTGTAATGGATATTACATTGGCAGTGATGATATCTTATTGACATCTAAAGGTGTGAACTACTAATATTTGAGGACTGAGAAAAGTGATACTCTAGCAGTTATGTTTATTGTCAGTTTCATGATTGTATGCATTTATTATTGATGAGTGTAGTTGGCAGAGACAGTGTGGTGCTGTGTGGTTGCAGCAGAGTTTGCTGGAGCTGCGCATACTGACATTGGCATGATATTTGTCCTTCTCTGTCTCTGTAGACGATGCAGGAAACACAAGCTATCATCCTCCGCCGCGCACTCAGGAAGTCCTGATTAACCAGCAGGTGGTCAAGCTCAAGTACTGCTTCACATGTAGGATGTTCCGGCCTCCACGCACCTCCCACTGCAGCTTGTGTGACAACTGTGTGGGTGAGCAGCACACACACCAGCAACGTAACATCAACATCAACAACCATATGTAATAAATAATAGCTTCATGTGGGCCACAGTGATCATTATAACCTCACTCGGCAACACACAATCTATTCCTCTACATTTAGTTCTTCTCTGGTGCACTTCTCCTTCAGAGCGATTCGACCATCACTGCCCCTGGGTGGGCAACTGTGTCGGGAAACGCAACTACCGCTTCTTCTACACCTTTATTGTGCTGCTCTCCTTCCTGACGGCGTTCATCTTTGGATGTGTGACCACACATCTGGCACTGAGTAGGTCTTCAGGCTCCACACTAAGCCTATATTCTTATAGAGATGCTTTCATTTGAAAACAGTATTTTCAAACATGTCACTTTCAGCTCTGTAACACTCAAAAACAGATTTGTTCTTTCACACTCCCACTTGTGATCTTTGTATGCCGTTACAAACCAGCCATGGTACACCGACTCTCTCTCTTGTCTTCTCAATCCTTTGTATTTCTCACTCCCTGTCACTGTCACGAGAGTGCCAGCTGTTTTCCACGCCTCTATTCAATGAAGGCCCGTCCTCCTCTGCCTGTGATTGGCTGACTAGTACAGGCAGGATGTCCCTTTCACTGAGTAGCGTGTAGAAACGGTAGAAACCATAGAAACACTGTGAGAAAAGATCCAGGTCTGGGTCTGGACCCGGGCCGCTGCCATATTATTCAATTATTGTTCATTTGAGAAGAAACATTTTCTTACATATTGTTGTTACACTACTGTTGTACAATTAATTTCTTGTTTCTGTACAAATTAAAATCATATTCCAGGTTAGTAACATTTAAGGAAAATAGTTTGTCCATGTTTATCTCTTAGTATGAGACACATCACATTTACTCCATTCAATTCAATTCAATTTTATTTGTATAGCACCAAATCATAACATACATTATCTCAAGGCACTGTACATAGACAACATCAAGGAGAGCAGAGAACCCCAACAGTTCACACAATGAGCAAACACTAGGCATCAGTGGAGAGAAAAAACTCCCTCTTAACAGAAGAAGAAATCTCTGACAGAACCAGGCTCAGAGATGTGCAGTCATCTGCCTCAACCGGTTGGGGTGAAAGAAAAATGGGGGACAGCGGAGAGGTGGGGGACAGAAAGAGGGGGAGAGAAAGGACAAGAGGGAGATGAGGTAGAGACAGAAGAGAGAGAGAGAACAACAACTGTATCAAGTTACAACTTTATACAGTCAATGATATCGACTTTTTAATTATAGTACAATAATAATGGTGATGATATGTATGATATGGGTAGCCTCGAAAACTGGATCTGGATCCTGCAACCTGCAAGATGAGAATACAGAGAGAGATTGAGAGAGGGAAGGAAGGAAGGGCACAGACTAGGGAGAGAAAGAGACAAGGTTAATGACATATAAAAAGTCATAATCATATCCTGAGTGTGAGAGAGTGAATGTGTGTGTACCACAGGAAAATCCCCCAGCAGTTTAGTTCTATAGCAGCATAACCAAGAGATGGTCCAGGTTTCCCTGAACCAGCTCTAACTATAAGCTTTATCAAAAAGGAAAGTTTTAAGTCTAACTTTAAATACAGAGAGAGGCTCCGCCTCCCGAACTGTCATTGGAAGCTGGTTCCACAGGAGAGGAGGAGCCTGCTAACTGAAGGCTCTGCCTCCCATTCGGCTGTTATAGACTCTGGGAACCACAAGTAAATCTGTATTTTGTGACCTAAGACGTCTGTTAGGGTGATAAGCTAAGACTAGGTCTTTCAGGTATGAAGGGGCGTGACCATTAAGTGCTTTGTACGTGAGGAGGAGGATTTTAAATTGAATTCTAAACTGTGGGTGGAGCCAGTGTAGAGAAGCTAACACTGGAGTTATATGGTCTCTCTTTCTAGTTCCTGTCAGAACTCGTGCTGCAGCATTTTGAATGAACTGAAGGGTTCTAACAGACTTGTTAGAACATCCTGATAATAAGGAGTTACAGTAATCTAATCTAGATTAACAAAAGCATGAACTAGTTTTTCAGCATCCTGTAAAGACAGAATGTTTCTAATTTTCATAATGTTCCGCAGGTGGAAGAAGGCTGTTCTGGAAATGAGTTTTATATGTGAATCAAATGACATTTCCTGGTCAAAAGTAACTCCAAGGTTCCTCACAGTGGAACTGGAAGCCATGGTGATGTCATCTAAAGTGACAATGTAATCAGAAAGTTTTTCTCTGAGGTGTTTAGGGCCGAGTATAATGACCTCAGTTTTTTCTGAGTTTAAAAGTAGAAAGTTACAGGTCATCCAGGACTTAATGTCTCTGAGACATTCCTGGAGTTGAACAACCTGATTTATTTCATCCGGCCTCATTGATAAATATAGCTGTGTGTCATCTGCATAACAATGAAAGTGTATGTTATGCTTTCTAATAATGTTCCCTAGAGGAAGCATATATAAGGTAAAAAGTATAGGCCCAAGCACTGAGCCTTGTGGAACTCCACAATTAACTTTTGTTTGTAGTGAGGCTTTATCATTAACGTGAACAAACTGGAATCTATCAGATAAGTATGATTTAAACCAGCAGAGGGCAGCACCTGTGATACCAAGAGTCTGCTCCAATCTCTGCAGTAGAATATCATGATCAATGGTGTCAAATGCAGCACTAAGATCTAACAGGACAAGTAAAGAAACTAGACCATTATCTGAGCCAAGAGAAGATCATTACTAACTTTAACTAGTGCTGTTTCTGTGCTATGGTTTAATCTAAAACCTGACTGAAAATCTTCAAACAGGCCATTAATGCACAGATATTCACATCATTGATTAGCAACTGCCTTTTCTAAGATTTTAGAAACAAAGGGAAGATTAGATATAGGTCGGTAATTAGCTAAAATATCTGGGTCAAGGGTCGCTTTTTTTAGAAGGGGTTTAATAACTGCTACTTTAAACGTTTGGGGCACATCTCCAGTTAATAAGGATAGATTAATTTGAGTTAATATAGAGCTGTTAATTAAAGGAAACACATCTTTAAACAGTTTGGTGGGGATAGGATCTAACTGACAGGTTGATGGCTTAGATGATGAAACTAATGATGTTAACTCAGGGAGATCTATAGGGGAGAAACTGTCTAACTGTGCACCTGGTGCTTCTAAAGCTCTTGTACTAGAAGATGAGTCAGTCCCAATATGAGGGAGGAGATGATCCATTTTTTCTCTAATTGATGTTATTTTATTCACAAAGACGTTGATAAAGTCATCACTGCTCAGTGTTAAAGGAATAGATGGTTCAGTGGAGCTGTGGCTCTGTGTCAGCCTGGCTACAGTGCTGAAAACAAACCTATGATTATTCTTATTTTCTTCAATTAGAGAAGAATAATAGGCAACTCTAGCTTTGTGTAGGGCTTTTTTGTAAGCTACAAAACCATCTTTCCAGGCTATATGAAGTTCCTCTAGGTTACTGGAACGCCATTTTCTTTCTAATCTACATAACGTCTGTTTAAGAGCACGAGTATTGGAGTTAAACCATGGTGCTCGTCTCATCTGATTCACCACTTTCTTTTTCAGAGGGGCAACACAGTCTAATGTAGTACGCAGTGAGGCTGCTGTACTGTCAACAAGGTTATCTATGAGGGCGGGAGTAAAATCACAAAAGGTACCTTCAGATGTACTGACATATGGCACCGAGTTAAATAAAGGTTGCACTGTCTCTTTGAATGTATTCATATTATTATCAGACAGTATTTCTTATTTATGTTATTGTAGTTCAGTGTTGAATAAAACCTATTGATTCCAACAGTGAGTTAAATGCGCAGCTAAGACTATCACGGTCAACATCTACATGGATGTTGAAATCCCCTACAATTATGATTTGATCTGTTTTAAGCACTAACTCAGATAAGAACTCAGAGAACTCTGATAGGAACTCTGAATAAGGTGCAGGCGGATGATAAACTGTGACTATTATAATTGGTTTCTGTGATTTACAACTAGGATGAGATAGATTAAGAATAAGGCTTTCAAACGATGAATATCCTGGTCAGTCTGTGTGGTGCTGAGAGGGGAAAACTTGTTTGAGGTGTGAACAGGTTGGTGGTGGACAGGACTCTTAGGCTTAACACTACAGTCACCCAGCTGCCCTGTTTGTCTCCCGGCTGCACGGGAGCTGCTGAGGGAGCTAATGCTATGTGGTCCGCACCGACTACTGGGGACTGGCTAACTGATTTAGCTTCTATGGTGCGGTGCCGAGTTTCTACTTCGCTAAGCCTCGCCTCCACCCTAGCCAGCAAGCTACACTTTTTACAAGTACTTTTATCGCTAAAGGAGGCAGAGGAGTAGCTAAACATGTGGCACACAACACAGGACAGAGCAGGAGAAGGAGAGGGAGAAGCCATCGCTGCTAAGCTAACTTTACGCTAGCAAAGTTACATGAAATATTTACAAAACTCCATCAAAAACTTCTAAACTGGTACATCACACACTTTTTATGTTATAGCTTGTGCTATCATTAGCTGCAGTAACTCAATTTGCATTTTTATTTTATTGATATGGGGGGTGGAGTGGCTCAGTGGTTGAGACCGGTACCCTGTGTGCAAAAGACTTCATGGTTGCAAGTTCAACTCCACCCTTGGCAGGTTGTACTCAATTCCCTTGTAAGTCCCTTTGGATAAAAGTGTCTGCTAAATGACATGTAATGTAACGTAATCTACATCACTCAGTTGGCTTCACTGATTTAAGTTGCTCAATTTATATTGTGTCATTTCATGAAATAAATAGTTACTTTTATTCACTTAAAGGGACACTCTGTGTCTTTTGGGCATGTATAATGTGACATTACTTCTACTTAAAGGCGCACATTTATTGTCTTTTCCCTGTTTTGAAAATGATTCCCTGATTCAATAACATTCAAAAAAATCATTTTTGTTTTCAAACTTAAAGTGACAAAGACAGAGTGGTAGTGTGGACAGCAGAGTGGATGTAGCCTCACACAGCAGCTGTTTTGTTCAGTATGTTTTCTTCTCTTTCAGTGGCTCAGGATGGAAAGGGTCTGGTGTTTGCTCTGCAGGAGAGTCCAGGAAGATATCCTTTTACTCATCAATGCATTTAAAAAAAGCTTCATTGTTTCTCCTCCCCTCACATGTACTAATGTTCTCCTTAATGCAACCTTTCACTGCAGTGGAGCTCGTCATATGTTTTTTCTCAGTCTGGTCCATCTTGGGCCTTTCAGGCTTCCATACATACTTAGTGGCTTCTAACCTGACCACAAATGAAGATGTGAGTAATGCTACAATATTTGCACTTGTTTTTTTATGGCATTTGTATAATTCAAATAATCTCACCTTATCACCTTTAAGAAATGTGTAAATAAACATGTAAAACTGTAATACCATATAATTTAACATAAGACGTACTGTAGCTGTGTTTTAGTCGCTGTTTACATTTGGAGCTTCTTTGTAGTGCTAGTAATGTTGTTATAAGTGAACATAAACCCTTTATTGATTTATGAAGTTTAAAAAACAAAACAAAACAAAAAAGCATGTGTGTGTGTCTGTGTGTGTGTGTGTGTGTGTGTGTGTTTTCCAGATCAAAGGCTCCTGGTCAGGGAAGAGTGGACAAGACGTCACAAACCCATACAGTCATAAAAACATCCTCATCAACTGTTGCTCTGTGCTCTGTGGACCCATGCCACCAAGGTTGGTCTCACATTCTGGGATTGGAATGGTTCATTCTTGAAATTCAGCCATGTGAGCATCTGGTCTTGACTTTGAAAAAGTCCCTGTGTGACATGAACTCTCTGACTGGCTGCCACCAGGTGGTGAACATGGACAATTACATTCAAACTCAAATGACCTGGGGGACAATGAGTGTCCACTAGAGGGAAAAATACACATCCGTTTATTACAGGATGGGCAATATGAGCTTAGAATTATAACACAATGTTCTTTCATGATATCACGATGACAGTATTTGGTGATATTTCACAGCATTTCAAAGTAAGGGTGTTTGTAAGGCACAGACGCCGGTGACATGAGTGTACATGCATCAAAAACACAATTTATGAAGAACAATGACATTTTACAGCCAGAGGCAGCGCTCCATCTCTCTCCCCCTCACAGCTCTGAACAACAAAGTCATATATAGTGTGTGTGTGTGTGTGCATTCAGGATTAACTGTACGTGAGATGATAAGACACTTTCCTTTCTTCTGTTCTCTTTTAGTTTAATCGACAGGCGAGGCTTCCTGCCTGCAGATGAATCTGCCCAGACAGGTGGAGCGGACATCGACGTCCCATCTGTGGCTGTTAAAAGCGAGATAACCATGGTAAGAGGATCCACAACATGGATTATAAAGTGCAGTTAAATTAGAGATACGGTGCATAGTGGGATAAATGTCCTTAGATTTTACACCAGATGTGATTTAGGTCCAGGCTGTTGCTGGGGTCGTGACCCCTGAACACCTAGAGATGTGTTGTAGAGTCGAATGGCAAGTTCCTGAGTCTGTTTGTCAGCAGCCTGGTGCTGAATACCAGGTTTTTTTCTGCTTCCTAAATGTGAATATTTTCTGATTTCTTCGTTCCATAGAACAGAGAGATCATTACAAGTGAATCATTTGAGAACATCATCATTTTCAGATGTCACAAAAATCCTCTCTACCTTTAGCTGCTGTTTCTCTCTGTTACATACAGGAGAGTAGCTGCTGTTTGCACCAGTAATTGTATGCATGTGTGCAGAATAAGCTGAAAGCCAGTTGAGGGTGTAATGCTTATTATGTGTCACATATTATGTGTCACATTTGAACTCCATCAGTACATTTCCTTACGTTCTTTGTGATATTCCTTGTTGCCCACCCTCTTTTTTGATAATGTTTTGTCACACATTACAAATGGAAATCGTTCCCATTGTTCGTTGTTTCTGTTGTTAAGGTCCAACTGTCCCTAGTATCAGTCCACTCAGCAGTCTGTCATGTCTGTACTGTCCTGACTCTGCGGTGTCATGTACATGCTGATTAACCACATTTAGAAGAGGAAAAAGCAAAGTTTGATCATTATACACATTATAGCTTATGGTCACTTTATACAACTTATACAACTTTCACAACTTTTTTTTTTTTTTAGTCATTAAGGCAGTATACAGTATGTATGTATGTGTATATATAATATGTATGT
>NW_025321512.1:0-10499 GCF_019176455.1 Solea senegalensis
CATGGGAGTGACGCGGTTGGCCGAGCAAAGCCACTCCCACTTCCGACACTAAAGCAGAGAAGGCATGCGCAGTAGCAGTGACTGTAGACGCACGCTTCCACCAAAGATGGCGCCAGAAACACATTAACACGAGGCCGCAGATCTTGGGTCGAACATGTGATAGCATGGCTGCAGAGACACGTGTTCGACACAAGATGGCGCCTATGAGGAGACTCTCGTTCATGAATGAAAGAGAGTGAGTGAGTGAGTGAGAAAGAGAGAGAGTGAGTGAGTGAGAAAGAGAGAGAGTGAGTGAGAAAGAGAGAGAGTGAGAATCGTGCTTGAATAGCGGCAGACCAAAAGTGTGTTTCAAAGCACAGTGTGTTCAGTGAATGAAACAAAAGGATCGCGTACGTGAGAGTTTATGTCAGTTTAAACCACACAGACTTGACACAGGCAAAGCCAGGCCAGTCTGTGAATCTTAACGTTCATGCCGACATTCTCTCACCACGTGATCTGTCTACGCGCTCACAGCGGGAGAAGACACGTCACTGCAGGGTGAGCGGTGAGCTCTACTTTCAGCGAAGGGAATTAATAACGTGTAAACAAATACAAACAGTTAACAATAGTAAACAAATCCATACGAACGTGTGGGTGCGCAATCTAACACGTTCAACACAAAGGAAAGTTTATAAAACACAGAACCTTAACCTAACCCTGCCCAGAACCCTTGCCTCTTACTGTGAGCTGATAACACGTTTTGCCCCCGAAGGAGAGGAACAAGAAGAAAAACACAAAGAGCAAAAATAGGAAGAGAAAGAAAAATGGAAGTGAGCGAGAAACGTCTGTCCTCTGGTTTTATAGTGTTTTCAGGGGCAAGGCCATAAAACAGAGAACGGCCAATGAGATTCACTGACCCTATGGAATGCTGACCAGTCGTAAAACCAAGAATGTCCCAAATGGTGGACTGAGACTTTGTTGAAAACTCAAATCAGGCTTTTGAAACTGCATATAGGCCTTACCCATGGAGAACAATAGAATAGTGGATTACAGTAGACATCTCGGCCCCAACATTTGTTAGTATAGCATTAGCTTTAACAAACCACTGGAACCATGCCCAAAAGAGAAGTGAAATCCAACAGCAGTACCAACGTCACGTCACTACTTCAACATGAAGTTGAAGGTTTGGACGCTTTGTTCACACCGCTACCAGTTACGCCGAGTAAAGGCCCGGCCCCAAAGAAACAGCGTCAAAAAGGCGGAGGTGATGCTGACGATGTTTCCAACGCTGAAATCATGAATGCAGTGGTGGAGTTAACAAAACGCTTCACTGCGCACGAGCAAAACATCTCCAGAAACTCTGAAGCCATTACGACAGTCTGCGAGCAGTTGAAAGGGATGGAATTATGGAAAGTTGAAAATAACAAAGAACACATTAAAGAAATGTCAGGACAAGTCTCACAACTGCAACAGAGAAGTGAAAATAGCGAGCGCTTCAGCAGGCGCTGGAATCTCCGCATGTATGGATTAGGAGAGACACCTGCAGAGAACATCAGAGGGGAGATCATCAAGTTGCTGGCGCTGCTCGCACCTGAAGACAAAGAAAAGCTGGGCTTTCTCGTTGACACAGTGCATAGAGTTGGAGTTCCCCGGGATAATGCAGCACGACCTGTCATCGTGCAGTTCACAATGAGATCCTTTGGAAACAAAGTCTGGAAGATTTCACGTGGCACTGAGATTCTCAAGGAGAAGAAACTACTGGTTAAGGAAGATTTGACACAAACCGACAAGATGGAAAGAAACAAGCTCTGGCCGCTTGTGGAAGCTGCCAGAAAGCAAGGGAAACGTGCTGGTGTTCGTGGTCCAGAAGCCTATATTGAAGGAAGAAAGGTGACTTGTTAAGGTTACAATGGGTTCTGGACTTTAAGGGTTATGTTAAATAAGTCACAGGAGCACTTCATTACATTTAATAATACTGTTGGTTTAAAATTCATGAATGTATAAATGGTACTTATAGTTGAGCTTTACTGTTTGTAAGTACCTATTTTATTCTTTCTTCAAGTTTCTAAGTGTTCATTTACCTCAGACATTAGCCAATTCTGTTTATGTTTTTATTGAGTTCATTTTCTTGTATGACTCAATTTAAGTTTGATGCACTAAGTTTGTGCTCTATTAATGTAAGGGGACTACGGGATAATACAAAAAGGAAGGCAGTTTTTCTCTTAAGCAGGCGTTGTAATGCAAATATAGTTTTTTTGCAAGAAACTCATTCATCTAGAGATGATGAAAGATTTTAGAAGTCTCAGTGGGGGGACACAGTTTTTTTTTTTCTCATGGCTCAAATAATTCAGCTGGAGTCGCAGTTCTTTTGAATAGATTTAATGGTGATGTGCTGGATTCTGCTTTCTCAGATGATGGTCCATGGATTATATTGGTCTTAAAGGTGGACAACCTTCTGGTTATTCTTTGCAATGTTTATGGTCCAAACAGAACAATTCAAGCAAAAGATACGTTTTCTAATCTCTCTGCAAAGGAAAATACAAAGAATGTGTTTTTATCATTGGTGGAGACTTCAATGATGCCCCTGATGATGAAATGGATCGATGGCCTCCTAGATCTACAGCTTGACTTGGTTTCAAATCTACCTCATTTCTGTGTGATCACCTTCTGCTTTCAGATGCTTGGAGATTTATGAACCCCAGTGTCAAAGATTATACGTGGACCAATTCTAGCAGAAGCTTACAGTCTAGAATTGATCTATGGTTACTGTCGTCACATGGACTACATTTCATTTCAGATGTTTCTCATTGTCATGCTCCGCTGTCTGATCATCAAAAGACAAGTCTTAGATTAAAGGGCTCTAAAGAAAAATCAAACATCAGAGGCTATTGGAAATTAAATAATAATATATTGGAAGACAAAACATTTTTTTAAAAAGTGTAGAATTGCTTGCAAAAGACATTTTTAGTAAAAAAAGATTTGAGTCCAATCCAAAAATGGGAATTCTTTAAATTTAAAGTGAGAGAAGTTGCAATACAGTGTAGCAAACAAATAAAAGAAATACGTACTAACAAAGAAGATCTTTAATGAGCCAGTTGCACAAATGAATGTCTAGGCACGATTTATCTGAGGATGAATTCAAATTGCTTAAGAATCTTAGTGAAGAGCTTGACAGAATGTATATGAATTTGGCCAAAGGTGCCTTCATAAGGTCCAGGGCTAAGTGGTTAGAGGAAGGGGAAAGAAATACGAGTTCTTTTTTTGGTTTAGAAAAGCCAAATAGGAAAATAAATAATATTACATCCCTAAATATAAATGGTACCATCAGCACAGACCACAATAATATTGCAAGTTATAGCAAATGATATACATGTGAATTGAATCACTTCAAGAGCAGTGCATTTATGGAGCATATAAGAAAGTTGACTCCTCTGATTTCTGGACATTTCAAAGACAGCTGTGACAGAGAGCTCTCATCCTCAGAAATGACTGAAGCAATATGAACTCAATGAATTTAAGAAAATCACCTGGAAGTGATGGTCTCTCAGTAGAATTTGATTTATGCTTTTGGGCTTTAATTAAGGACCATCTACTGCTCATGTTTAAAGAATGTATTGATAGAAAGGACATGACGACAACCATGAAACAAGGTCTGATAACCCTTATTCCTAAACCTGAAACAAATCCTTTAATAATGGAAAATTGGAGGCCCATTTCTCTTTGAAATATAGACTATAAAATGATCTCACAGGTCTATGCTAAACGTTTGAAGAAAGATCTAGAAGAGATAATAAGCGAAAACCAAAATGCTTTTATGGCCAAACGTCACATTAGCTCTAATGTCAGGTTAGTATTAGATTGAATGGACTATTGGAACCACATAAAGTCACATGCACTACTTGTATTCCTCGACTTTTATAAGGCATTTGATTCAATTGAACATTCTTTCATGATACAGGCCCTGCACATTTTTGGTTTTGGGGATCATTTTATTAATAATATAATAATGTTTTATAAAGATATAAACAGCTCTGTCTTTTTATATCCCAGCATTTCCAAAAGGTTTCCAATTTCAAGAGGTGTACGCCAAGGATGTCCTATTTCTTGTTTTTTATTTTTGATTGTGGCTGAAGTTTTGTTGTTAAATATCTCACATAGCCCCGATATTCATGGTTTGACCATCTTTAACAGACAGATCAAAATGACACAGCTAGCCCATGATACACTATTGTTTCTAAGGGATAAAGGGCAAATACAAAGTGCATTACGTGCAACTGGTGCATTTTCAGAAGCTTCGGGTCTTAAACTTCATCTCAACAAAAGTCAACTTTTATGTTTCTATGAGACTGAAGAGAAACTTATGTTTGATATTCCTGTCAAACAGTGTGTTAAATATCTTGGTGTTCACATTTCCAAGGACATGCCTCTCAGACAACAGCTACATTTTCTTCCCAAAATGAAGAAAACTAAGACAATTTTGAATTGATGGCTTCAGAGAGACCTTTCAATCTTTGCTAGAGTGTTATTGTCAAAAGCTGAAGGTGTATCAAGATTAGTTTATCCTGCTTTGTCACTTTTTGTTAGGGATATGTTCTGCACAGAAATCAATCATTTATGTATTACATTTGTGTGGAAACATAGGAGACATTGCCTCAAAAAAGAAATTCTCACTTTAGAGAGAGCAGAAGGAGGATTGGGCGTCTTAGATTTGATCCGTTTGAATTGCACCTTTAAGATCAAATGGCTTCAGAAATGTTTGGAATGTCCGGAATCGCTATGGAATTTTATACCATATAATATCTTTGAAAATGGAAGCGGCTTCAACTTTCTATTGGGATGTAACTAGTCCGTTTCTAAATTGCCACTAAAAGTCTGAAAATGTCATCAACAGGCTTTATTGTCTTGGAAAGTGTGTTATGTTCACAACTTTTCACCACATAAAACTCTTATTTGGAATAACAGTGATATTACTGTTAACAAGAAAAGTCTATATAAGGAGGCCTGGATTGAAAGGGGTATTATCTATGTTTCTGCTTTGTTTGATAATAAAGGTCATCTTTATAGTTATGAACCATTTCTAAGAATAAAATCTGTTCCTATCATTTATAAAGAGTTGATTTCTGTAATGCCAGCTATTCCCACAGGCATAATTGAATGAATGAAATGTCACCTTGGCCATCAAAATATTGATCCTCAAGTGCCTTCTCTACTTATTGGTGGGATACCATTAACAGATGTAAAGTGTACAAACAAACATATAAGGAAAGAGATTCAAAAGTAGAACAAGATTTCACCCAAAAGCAAATCTTTCTGGAATTCACAATTTGATCATATAAAGTGGCACAAAGCATGGTTATGCCCCTTTCAGTTTTGTGTTTGGAATAAAATCAGAGAAGTTCATTTCAGAATCTTACATAATATTTACCCGTGTAACACAATCATTTCCAAATGTGTTGACATTGATGCTAAAGTGCAAAACTGAGCCAGAAACGACTTTACATCTGTTTTATCACTGCCCCTTTTCTTTTGTTTTGTGGAGAGACGTAGAGAAGTTTATTCAGAACAGGACTGGTCATGTCATAGCAATTGCCCCAAAGGATATTGTCACTGAATTGAATCGTAGCAACAGATCTTTAAATCACATGGCAAATCTCATTCTTGCAATTGGCAAATTCAATATTCATAAAGCACGATTCTCTAAATCCTTCCCTAACATGAACAGTTTCACAGTTGAATTCAACTTGTACATAGATACTTTATCCTCTATGTCAAACAAAAAAAGTGCCAGCGCACATTACTGTATTTCCATGAAATAGAGTAATGTATTACTGTATTTAAGACATTATGGCTTTTCTTTTTGTGTCTTTATTTATTTCATTTTTGATTGAAATTGCATTTGTTTTTAGGTTTTTTATTTGGTATGTGATTTGTATGACTAGTTTCATGTTTTACTGATATGCACTTTGTATTAATCTGTATATACTCATTTCTGTATATCCTTGTGGCTAAATGTCTGTATGTTCCTAGTCTTGAATAAAAAGTTAAAAAGTAAAAAAGATCTCAAGGTAGAAACTTAAAGAACTAGGTTCACATACTTGTGCTGCTGTCTTAACATATTGACAATAAAATAATAAAAACTAAAAAAAAGGAGCTTCCTCTCATCTTCAAATCAGCTGCTGTTGTTTTTTTAAACTTTCATTTCATTTACATTAAACTCATTTTATTCACTGATGAATAAAATAAACTCCTTATACACACACACACACACACACAGACACACACACAGACGCCGTGCAGTGATGACTCCGCCCACATTAAGTAGGTACTTTTACTTTTTTGTAGTTGAAATACAAGAATTACCCCAAGAATTGAGGATCTTTGTAAGGCAAAGCAGGCTCAGGTCTCACATGAACATCGCCTGCAAGCTTCTGTAAAAAATGCAGATGATATTCCTACTTTTAGCCCTACTTTTAGTAATAATAACAATAATAAAGCATACATTCATATCAAAGGTCTGGTGCCAATTCACAATTATACCAATAGCCTAGTAATGATAATAGGCCTACTGATGATGATGATGATGATGATAGTGTGGGCCTAAACAGAATGGCTAACCTAGGGCTGTCTATCTATTTGTCTGTCTGTCTCTATCTATCTGTCTGTCTGTCTATCTATTAGTCTGTCTGCCTGTCTGTCTGTCTCTCAAGTCTCTAAAGTCTCATCTTTTATTCTTTATTCAGGTTGGTTTACTGCAGTTTGACAGAGATCAGCTGTTCTTCTCTGGCCTCAGCTCTGAAGTCTAACCCCTCACACCTGAGAGTCCTGATCCTGAATGAGAACAAGCTGCAGGATTCAGGAGTGAAGCTGCTGTGTTCTGGACTGGAGAGTCCACATTGTAGACTGGAGACTCTGAGGTGAGTTCAATGACTCTCTGTTACTGTTGTACATGTCAGATGTTTCATCCACAACTGAAAGTCATTCATGTTGTCACATGAGTTGAATCAGTGATGGTTGTTCCATGTTTCCACTTTTTCTTCCCTCAGATGTAGAATCAGGATCTTTTCACAGCTGACGTGTTTTTTGTTTTCTAAAGTGTTTCAGTCGCTGTAGTTTTCACGTCAGTCGCAGCTTTGACCTTTTCTGACTGAACTTGATGTTTTTCACTTTCTCCTCTGACACGTTCACATGTAGCCAATCAGAATGAGTGTTGTTGATGATGTCACAGCTGTGACTGTTTACAAACAAACAGGAGCTTCCTCTCATCTTCACTGTGACGTGGGCGTGTCCAAACTGTCACATGACTCGTCATCTGGTGTATGTTTGGCGGACGACCGTGTCCCAGAATTCTTTGCAGCAATAAAGGTGGTGGTAATGCACCTTTAAGCTGGTTTACTAAACACAGATGAATCAAAGAATCAAATCAAGTGTAAAATATAGACTTGTAAAGATGTTGAGAAGAAGTGTGATTCAGGACTTTGAAGTGTAGAGGGCAGTATTGAACCTCTCAGTGTACAGCCTGCACACAGACTCCACCTGTTTCTGCTTCTTATCATTGATTCATTTCATTGAGTTGAACTTGATGTGAAAAGTGAGGCTGTGTTGAAATTCACCTGTGACTTCTTTGTCATTTTGCTGCTGTTTCTTTGCATCAAACGTCTTTATTCTTCACGTTCACTTGGACTGAACCTTCACACACTCGTGTGTCTCACAGTCACATGACTCATGCTTTCTAAATACACTGTAGAAAATGTTCAGATACATTTTCATCCTCACAGCTGATATTTGACTCACACATTAAAATTCACCTGCTGAACAAAACACTTTTATTCTTTATTCAGGTTGTGGTACTGCAGTTTGACAGAGATCAGCTGTTCTTCTCTGGTCTCAGCTCTGAAGTCCAACCCCTCACACCTGAGAAAACTGGACCTGAGTGAGAACCAGCTGCAGGATTCAGGAGTGAAGCTTCTGTGTTCTGGACTGGAGAGTCCACATTGTAGACTGGAGACTCTGGGGTGAGTTCACTGACTGAAGCTGCTGTTGTTTTTTTAAACTTTCATTTCATTTACATTAAACTCATTTTATTCACTGATGAATAAAATAAACACACACACACACACACACAGTCACACACAGTCTCACTCACACACACACACACACTCACACAGTCACAGACACACACACATTGTTCTAAAGTCTCATCTTTTATTCTTTATTCAGGTTGAGTTACTGCAGTTTGACAGAGATCAGCTGTTCTTCTCTGGTCTCAGCTCTGAAGTCCAACCCCTCCCACCTGAGAGACCTGAACCTGAGACAGAACCAGCTGCAGGATTCAGCAGTGAAGCCTCTGCGTGATCTTCAGAAGAGTCCAGACTACAGACTGGAGACTCTGGAGTGAGTAGAGTGTTGTTCTAATCACAGTCAGACAAACATCAGTGTTTCCTCAGTGAAGCTGTGACAGCACAATAGTGACAGACTTCATGATTGGACACAAAGACACAGCGAGACAACAGACGAGCCACGAGCTGCTGCTACTCACAGACTAGAGCTGAGCGCCTCACATGATGAGCGTCCATCAGCTGTTTGTAGTTTGACTTCATCACAGATTATAGATCCACTGTATCATACACTGTAAAAACAGCAGCACATCTTGTTTGGTTAGAAAACGTCAAAGTAGCCACTTTCAGACTGGAACGTCATTTTCCTTCAAACTCTGACAAAAGCATGAAGAAATGAGCAAAATATCAAGAAATGATCTTTATCACAAGCAAAGAAATGAAAGTGAGTCTTCTCTGACTTTAAGAATTGACACCTTGGCAAGGGAGACCCCAAAAGCACGACAACGAGGCAGGAAAACGCAGATTACTAAGTCCAAAAGCAGGAAATCAGTCACAAACAGGCAAACACATCAGAACAAGAAGACTAACTAGAAATGCTGGAGCAAAAAACCAACACAAGACCATCTGAAAATGGGCTGCTATATAATCACTGAGGGACTAATGAGCCAATGGAAAAGCAGGTGAGGGAAATGAGTTGATTGCATGGAAGAAAGATGACAGGAGAACTAGTGACAAGACATGGAAACACATGAAAAAGACATGAAACAAACTAAGAGTTAGTGTAAGTACGTAAGTACAGAGAGAGTGAATTTGACCTTTGTGTTTTAAACACAGCAGTAGTGAAGCAGGAGCAGCAGGGATTTCATTCAAACTGTTGTTTGTGACTGTTTATTAAAGCTTACATGAAGTTGTCATTCTCTTCTTTTAAGACAATGTTAGAGTTAGTTTTCTTCACTTTTTCGGTCAAAAATGAGGACAATTTCCCAGAAAGTAGACTTCATTGACCTTTTTTTAAAAGTCTTCCACAAACACCTTCAAGTGTAAACCACATAAAACCACGAGAAAGTCATTTACATTCACATTATATCAAATAACATGAAGAGGCTGCAGACACAGACATGATAGTGACTCTGCTGTAAACATGAACACTGGAGGGACAAAGCCCGCCCCTTTCTGTTGGACCTCAGGTTAAAGCTCCGCCTCCAAGACTCTGTAACATGAGTCAAAATCAAAGTTGTCTCAGGTTTAAGGTTTATAGACAAATTCTGCATGAACAGAATATAAACACAACTTTTTCCTGAAGAAATATGCAAATGAGTGACTTGAGTATCGTCACCGTGTGTGTGTGTGTGTGAGGCAACATGAAACAGTGGCAACAACAATTCAATCCAAAAACCAAATGTCCCTGAAATATATCTACTAACAAATACTTTCCATCAAAGTACACAGAGTACGCATTTAAGGCCACAGCTGAACATGTGACCTTGACTTCCATGTCAACAGAGATGAACATAAAGAAACAGCAACCCCTGCTGGTGAGGAGTAGTTCCTGCAGCACTATAGATGCACTATATGGACAAAAGTATTTGAATTGACGTGTTTCAATGGGGCTTTGGACTCTCGGCCTCTTCTCTCAGTGAAGGACAATCTGAAGTTCAGCAGACGCAGCCATTTCTACTCCAACATGACTGTGTCCCAGTGGACAAAGCAACCACTATAAAGACATGAGCCCTGACCTTTAACCCCATCCAGCACCTTTGGGATGAACTGGAACAGAGATTAAGAGCCAGACCTTGTGGTCCAGCATCAGTGTGTGACCTCATCAATGCTCGACACAATGAATGGACACTAATTGTCACAGAAACACTTCAAAGTGTTGAGCAAAGTCTTCCAAGAAGAGTTGAAGCTGTTAAAGCTGCAAAACTCCATATGAAAATACTGTCAATGTATTTGAATACTTCATAATAGTCCAAATACTTCTGTTGATTTGTTTTCACACAACTCCAAACAACCAGTGTTTGGTGAATGAGTGAATGTGAGCTGTTGTAACATGTGATGTTATTATTCCACATCTGAGCTGCATCACTGACTCTGACTCTGACTCTCTGTCGTCTTCTCTCAACAGGTGGGCATCATGAATGTGTGTGTGTGTGTCCGTGTGTGCGTGTGTGTGCGCGTGTGTGT
>NW_025321513.1:0-6168 GCF_019176455.1 Solea senegalensis
GTGTGTGTGTGTGAGTGAGAGAGAGTGTGTGTGTGTGCGTGTGTCAGCAGGATGTGTTATTGTCCTCGGTGCAGCAGTTCTTCCTGTTTATCTTGCGGCTGCTTCCTTCCCTCCTTGCTCCCTTGCTCCCTTGCTCCCTTGCTCTCTTTCTTCCTTGCTTCATTGCTTCCTTGCGCTCAGTTGGAAGACCAGACCAGGAGTTTTGCTTTGGTTGCCATGGTTACGTAGATACAAACACACAATAAAGCTATAAATAATCAGAAATAAGGTGCCGATAATAGTAATACTAATACATTTTATTTCACATTTTGAAATTTGTCGTGATTTATAATCATAACTTTCTTGTTTGTGTGTGTGTGTGTGTGTGTAGCCACCAAGAGTCCGTGCTCCCCCACAGAGAGGAGGGTGAGCCGCAGCACACAGTCGTACGCCTCCTTCACCATCACACCGTTCACCACCAGCAAAGAGAATCTGCCTGTTCTCAACACACGCATCATCTGTCCTGGTAACACACACTCACACACACACACACACACAATCTCACACGCACACACACACACACATCATCTATTACTAGTAACACCACACTCACACATACACAATCTCCTGCCTTACACACACACACACACACATCATCTGTCCTGGTCAGCTTACACTCACACACACACACACAATCTCACACTTTCCCACCCCACACACACATATCTGTCCTGTTAACATACACTCACACACTCCCACACACAATCCTCACACATACACACACACACACATCATCTGTCCTGGTAACACACACTCACACTCACACACACACAATCTCACACTTTTGCATCATCTGTCCTGGTAACACACACTCCACACACACTCCCACACACACACAATCTCACACACTTACACACACACACACATCATCTGTCCTGGTAACACACACTCCACACACTCACACACACACACAATCTCCTGCACTTTACACACACACACACATCATCTGTCCTGGTAACACACACACTCACACACACACACACACACACACACACACAATCTCACCACTTTACACACACACATCATCTGTCCTGGTAACACACACTCCTCCACACACACACACACACACACACACACACACACATCATCTGTCCAGGTAGCACACTCACACACACACACACACACACAAACACACACACACACACCCAAACACACACACACACACATTAAGTTAATTGGTCTGTAGCGATGCTAATGCTGTTAGCTTCCTGGTTAGCAAGGGGAAACTTAAGGGAGACATCAGTAATGATGATCAGCACGTTTTAATCTACACAGATGATGTAGGATTACATCTCAAATATACATAGGACAGGGTAGAAGTCTGTAAGTGCGCCCCCTGCTGGACTCTAAGGATTTAATCGTGTGTGTGTGTGTGTGTGTGTGTGTGTGTGTGTGCGGCCTGCGTGCCGGTCTCGCCGCCTCCATCGCTGGCAGCTCCATCATCAGTAAGATGTTATTGGCAAACATCGACCCGTTTGGTGCCACGCCCTTCATCGACCCCGACCTGGACTCACTGTGAGGAGCTGTCACTCATTCACTCTTTCATTCACTCATTCATTCATTGTGTGTGTGTTTAACACCTCTGTGTGTGTGTGTGTGTGTGTGTGACCTCAGAGAGGGCTACATGGAGAAGTGTGTGATGAACAACTACTTCGGCATCGGTCTGGACGCCAAGATCTCACTGGAGTTCAACAACAAGAGGGAGGAGCATCCTGAGAAATGCAGGTCAGAAACGCCCACTTTTCCTCTGAGGTGACGGTTAAAGGGATAGTTCACAGTTCAGGGGTTTTTATTTGTAGTGTGTGTGTGTGTGTGTGGGGGGTGTATGAGTTTCTGTGTTGTTGCACTTTTTTATTTGAAATAATGAAATAAATTCTCCTCCTCCTCCTCACACAGGAGTCGCACCAAAAACATGATGTGGTACGGAGTTCTGGGCACAAAGGAGCTGCTGCAGAGAACCTACAAGAACCTGGAGCAGAAGGTCCAGCTGGAGGTGAGGCGGGGCCAGAACACCAGGGGGCGTGTCATTTCTGTGGAGAAGAGTTCACTATCAAACTTCAGCAAACAGCGGGGAGTGATTTAGCTTTTGATTGTTAACAATGAAGTGATGTTTTTAAAGAAACTGGAGAAAATAAGTGGGCCCAGGGTTGAACCTTGGGGTTCACCTCAACTCAGGCGCTACAGTCGTATATAAAGTAAGCCACATGTAAAAATAGAAATGCTGTAGCATGGGACAGAAATTATATATTAACAATATACGTAACATGTTTACATGTGTTACAATGTATAAATATGTGTGTGTGTATGAAACTGAAGATGCACATACAGATTCTTGACGTCTGTGGTTACACTGTGACTGAAAATGCTGGTTACATGTTTCTGACTCTGTGTGTGTGTGTGTGTGTGTGTGTTGTCCAGTGTGACGGTCAGTACATCCCTCTGCCGAGTCTCCAGGGAATCGCTGTGTTGAACATTCCCAGCTACGCAGGCGGGACAAACTTCTGGGGCGGGACCAAGGAGGACGACGTGAGTTCATGTTCCCCCACACACATGCACACACACAGACACACTCATACAATATTACCACTTTAAGAGTACTTCAGTTTGAGTACTTGCTGATACTGAGCACTAAAGTACTAAATAAAACCATCACAACAACAAAACAATGGTACTTTGAACATTAGATAGTATTTACTGCTGCATATAAATACATATGTATATGTACATATGTATTTATATATATATGCATATATATATGTATATGTATATATATATATATATATATATATATGTATATGTATATATATATATATGTATAATGGTGTGTCGTGTGCAGATCTTCTGTGCTCCGTCGTTCGATGATAAGATCCTGGAGGTGGTGGCTGTGTTTGGGAGCATGCAGATGGCCGTGTCCCGGGTCATCAAACTGCAGCACCATCGCATCGCACAGGTGAGGGAAAACCAGACAGACAGACAGACAGACAGACAGAGAGAGAGAGAGGTGAGACATGTAACCTGTGTGTGTGTGATTCAGTGTCGGACAGTGAAGATCACCATCCTGGGAGATGAAGGTGTTCCCATCCAGGTGGACGGAGAAGCCTGGATCCAGCCGCCCGGGGTCATCAAGATCCAGCACAAGAACCGGGCTCAGATGCTCACCAGAGACCGGGTGAGGGTCAGGATTCAGGAGGGGAGGAGGGGAGGTGTGAGGAGAACTGTGTTTAGATGTTTGTTTGTTTGCAGGCGTTTGAGAACACACTGAAGTCGTGGGAGGACAAACTCAAGTATGACAAAGGTCCTCTGAGGCCACACCTCTACCCACAGCAGTCTGTGGACCTGGCCACTGAGGAGGAGGCCACGCTGGTGCAGATGTGTGCTCGAGCTGCTGAGGAGCTCATCACAAGGTGATCTAATCTCTGCCTACTTAAGTCTATGATGGCTTTGTCTCACTGTGAGACAGAAATGGCTTTAATCAGTTTTTCCCTTCGTCCATGTTTTCACGCTGGTTTTTCATCACGTGTCACAACCTCATTTAAACTCATCACTTCAAAACACGTTTAACACGTGACCTTGTGTCTGACCTGCAGGATCTGTGAGGCTGCAAAGACCAACGGGCTTTTAGAGCAGGAGCTGGCTCATGCTGTCAATGCTGCGTCGCACGCCATCAACAAGACACACCCCAAGTTTCCAGAGGTCAGTGAAGCCACACTTTTCAGCTTGTATTAAGACAACAAGACAGTCCTTTGATTTACAGAGTCACAGCAGCAAAGACAGTCATTGTAACACAGGAACCAGAGGTTTTTCATATGTTGATGCATCACAAAATGGATCAAAACAAATACTTTTATTTTGAAATGTTGTGAAATATCTTTAGAGATGTTATTTTGTTATCATTTGAAGCTCATGTGGTCGTTTGACTATTGTTCTGAAGTAGTATACTGGAGACGTAGTGCATTCTAAAATCTCCCAGAGTTGGTTTATATTGTGTTGTTTGTTGTCTGTGATGTCGACTTCATGAGAGTGCGCTTGTGTTTGCAGAGTCTGACCAGAAACACGGCGATAGAAGTGGCCAGCACGGTCAAAGCTCTGTACAACGAGACCGAGTCTCTGCTGCTGGGCAGAGTCTCTCTGGTAAAGATCATTATTATAAGTTACTGGTTATTTTATGTGATGCAGTGGTTCAATGAACACATGTGTGCTTGTTGTTGTTGTTGTTGTTGTCGCTCGTGCAGCAGCTGGATCCTCCAGAGGAGGAGCAGCTGTCCGGAGCTCTGCAGACGGCCGAGCTGGAACTGGGAAAACTGGGAGAGATTCCGTGGCTTTATCACATCCTGCAGCCCAACGACGAAGAGGTGAGAGGATCCACATCACTCACACACACACACACACACACACACACACACACACACACACACACACACACACACACACACACACACACACACACACACATCACACACACACACACACACACACACACACACACACGTTACACACACACACACACACACACACACACACACACACACACACACACACACACACACACACACACACCACACACACACAAACACACACACACACACACACACACGTCTCACACACACACACACACACACACACACACACACACACACACACACACACACACACACACACACACACACACACACACACAAACACACACACACACACACACACACACACACACACACACACGTTACACATCACACACACAAACACACACACACACACACACACACCACACACAAACACACACACACACACACAGGGGAGGACATTTTCTTGTCAGCGTCGTCAACACAAAGTATTTTCACACCAGTGATGTATTCCAGTGAAGTGGGAGGGGTTTGTGTTTGGTCAATTTTGGTCAAATCAGCAGTCACCATGGTTACTATGAGTTGGCAGCAGCTTCATGTTAGTGGGAGGAGCTACAACACTGTGTTCTCTTCCCCTCTGGCACATCTGGGGGCGTGGTTAAATCCTCAACTCCACCTTTGCATTCGAGGTTGAGGTTGCGACGTCGTTTCAGCCGATAAACGATAATAATTCTCTTTTACTAAAAGCACATTATTATTATTATTGTTATTTCTTGGTGATTAAAATGTCAGATTCTAGTGATTTGCTTGTGTTGTGTTGGTGTTTACAGTGATGTCGGAGCAGGTTTGTGTGTATGCAGACGTTACTGACAACTGTGTGTGAATGACAACGACAAAGATCGGGTCGGGAAACACAAGAGTGTACACACTGTTATCACATCTGTACACGCAACACTGAACCTGGACCAGGTCCAGAACTGTCTGTCTGTCGTCTGCAGGGATACGTGTATGTGTGTGTGTGTGTGTGTAGCATGCCTCCAGCTGACAGCAGAGCTCAGTAGCTAAATGAAAGGCTATAGGTTGACTGTGCTTATGTACCAGGATCACTCTCTGGGTTACGGCAAGAGGAACAGTCGCAGCAGCATGTTCCGCATTGTCCCCAAGTTCAAGAAGGAGAAGACGTCCAAGAAGATGAGTCCTCAGTCAGGTACGTGTGTGTGTGTGTGTGTGTGTGTGGACTGATCCAGTCTGCTCAGGACCTGGAGAGGCAGCCGCTCCCAATGTCAATCATTCTGCTCCTCAAGATTTGAATTGCTTCATTGGTGCTTTTATTTTGAAAGAATGTCTTCCAACCTCTGGCTGGAAGTGCTGTCATCATTCATTCATTCATTCATTGACACTAAACAGTTCACCACACACACACACACAGTAATGTCAGTTACATTAAAGGGACAGTTTAGGATTTTTTAAAGTCTGGTTCCAGTGTGTGAGGCACTGAGTCATAAACAACACTGCCCTAGCTTGTGACGCCCCCTGCTGGCCCTTTACACCAACAACAGACAGGAATGAGTTGGGTGAACAGGAAACTGAGGTTTTTAAACCACTCACTCTCCCACACACACACACACACACACACACAGAGGAGTGATCCACTGCTGCCTCCATCACTGAGTTCTAATGTCTTATTTCTTTGACTTTGGCATTTGAAAATCTTTGTTTAGATTTACGTCAGTGACACAAAGTGACCACACGAGGCAGCAGCAGACACACAGTGTGTGTGTGTGTGTGT
>NW_025321514.1:0-22768 GCF_019176455.1 Solea senegalensis
ACATCCAAACAGTGAAATCATTGTAAAATCAAACACTGAAGGTACAGAAGTATATCTTTTAAGATGTTAACTTCATTTGTGAGGTTTATTTTAAGGGACAGTAGAAAAATAAAAAAGGATATGAAAACAGTCTGATCTCCGCTGAATGTGCACACAACAAGACACAAATAGAAAAAGACATCCAAACAGAAAAACACATCCAAACAATGAAAGCATTGCAAAATCAAACACTGAAGGTACAGAAGTAAATCTTTTAAGATGTTAATTTCATTTGTGAGGTTTATATTAAGGGATAATAGAAAAATTAAAAAGAATATGAAAACAGCTTTATCTCAGCTGAATGTGCACACAAGAAGACACAAATAGAAAAAAGACATCCAAACAGTGAAATCATTGCAAAATCAAACACTGAAGGTACAGAAGTAAATCTTTTAAGATGTTAATTTCATTTGTGAGGTTTATATTAAGGGACAGTAGAAAAATGAAAAAGAATATAAAAACAGCTTTGTCTCAGCTGAATGTGCACACAATCAGACACAAATAGAA
This sequence comes from Solea senegalensis, assembly GCF_019176455.1. Classification (NCBI taxonomy): domain Eukaryota; kingdom Metazoa; phylum Chordata; class Actinopteri; order Pleuronectiformes; family Soleidae; genus Solea; species Solea senegalensis. The sequence goes on from NW_025321514.1 coordinate 547, forward strand.
AAACACATCCAAACAGTGAAATTATCGCAAAATCAAACACTGAAGGTACTGAAGTATATCTTATAATATGTTATATTCATTTTGTTATGGTAAAGTAGAAAAATCAGAACAAATCAGAAAACAGCCGGATCCTTACTGATTGCACACAAACAGACTACCAAGAGAAAAACACATCCAAACAGTGAAATCATTGCAAAATCAAACACTGAAGGTACAGAAGTAAATCTTTTAAGATGTTAATTTCATTTGTGAGGTTTATATTAAGGGACAGTAGAAAAATGAAAAAGAATATGAAAACAGCTTTATCTCAGCTGAATGTGCACACAATAAGACACAAATAGAAAAAAGACATCCAAACAGTGAAATCATTGCAAAATCAAACACTGAAGGTACAGAAGTAAATCTTTTAAGATGTTAATTTCATTTGTGAGGTTTATATTAAGGGACAGTAGAAAGATGAAAAAGAATATGAAAACAGTCTGATCTCCGCTGAATGTGCACACAACAAGACACAAATAGAAAAAGACATCCAAACAGTGAAATCATTGCAAAATCAAACACTGAAGGTACAGGAGTATATCTTATATGATGTTAACTTCATTTGTGAGGTTTATATTAAGGGACAGTAGAAAAATGAAAAAGAATATAAAAACAGCTTTGCCTCAGCTGAATGTGCACACAATCAGACACAAATAGAAAAAGACATCCAAACAGTGAAATCATTGCAAAATCAAACACTGAAGGTACAGAAGTAAATCTTTTAAGATGTTAATTTCATTTGTGAGGTTTATATTAAGGGACAGTAGAAAAATGAAAAAGAATATGAAAACAGCTTTATCTCAGCTGAATGTGCACACAAGAAGACACAAATAGAAAAAAGACATCCAAACAGTGAAATCATTGCAAAATCAAACACTGAAGGTACAGAAGTAAATCTTTTAAGATGTTAATTTCATTTGTGAGGTTTATATTAAGGGACAGTAGAAAAATGAAAAAGAATATGAAAACAGCTTTATCTCAGCTGGATGTGCACACAAACAGACTACCAAGAGAAAAACACATCCAAACAGTGAAAGCATTGCAAAATCAAACATTGAAGGTACAGAAGTATATCTTTTTAGATGTTAATTTCATTTGTGAGGTTTATTTTAAGGCACAGTAGAAAGATGAAAAAGAATATGAAAACAGTCTGATCTCCGCTGAATGTGCACACAACAAGACACAAATAGAAAAAGACATCCAAACAGTGAAATCATTGCAAAAATCAAACACTGAAGGTACAGAAGTAAATCTTTTAAGATGTTCATTTCATTTGTGAGGTTTATATTAAGGGACAGTAGAAAAATGAAAAAGAATATAAAAACAGCTTTATCTCAGCTGAATTTGCACACAATAAGACACAAATAGAAAAAAGACATCCAAACATTGAAAGCATTGTAAAATCAAACACTGAAGGTACAGAAGTATATCTTTTAAGATGTTAACTTCATTTGTGAGGTTTATTTTAAGGCACAGTAGAAAGATGAAAAAGAATATGAAAACAGTCTGATCTCCGCTGAATGTGCACACAACAAGACACAAATAGAAAAAGACATCCAAACAGTGAAATCATTGCAAAAATCAAACACTGAAGGTACAGAAGTAAATCTTTTAAGATGTTCATTTCATTTGTGAGGTTTATATTAAGGGACAGTAGAAAAATGAAAAAGAATATAAAAACAGCTTTGTCTCAGCTGAATTTGCACACAATAAGACACAAATAGAAAAAAGACATCCAAACAGTGAAATCATTGCAAAATCAAACACTGAAGGAACTGAAGTATATCTTATAATATGTTATATTCATTTTGTTATGGTAGAGTAGAAAAATCAGAACAAATCAGAAAACAGCCGGATCCTTACTGATTGCACACAGACTACCAAGAGAAAAACACATCCAAACAGTGAAATCATTGCAAAATCAAACACTGAAGGTACAGAAGTATATCTTTTAAGATGTTAACTTCATTTGTGAGGTTTATATTAAGGGACAGTAGAAAAATGAAAAAGAATATAAAAACAGCTTTATCTCAGCTGAATGTGCACACAATAAGACACAAATAGAAAAACACATCCAAACAGTGAAATCATTGCAAAATCAAACACTGAAGGTACAGGAGTATATCTTTTAAGATGTTAACTTCATTTGTGAAGTTTATATTAAGGGACACTAGAAAAATTATGAAGAATATGAAAACAGCTTTATCCAGCTGAATGTGCACACAATAAGACACAAATAGAAAAAAGACATCCAAACAGTGAAATCATTGCAAAAATCAAACACTGAAGGTACAGAAGTAAATCTTTTAAGATGTTAATTTCATTTGTGAGGTTTATATTAAGGGACAGTAGAAAGATGAAAAAGAATATGAAAACAGTCTGATCTCCGCTGAATGTGCACACAACAAGACACAAATAGAAAAAGACATCCAAACAGTGAAATCATTGCAAAAATCAAACACTGAAGGAACAGAAGTAAATCTTTTAAGATGTTAATTTCATTTGTGAGGTTTATATTAAGGGATAATAGAAAAATGAAAAAGAATATGAAAACAGCTTTATCTCAGCTGAATGTGCACACAAGAAGACACAAATAGAAAAAAGACATCCAAACAGTGAAATAATTGCAAAATCAAACACTGAAGGTACAGAAGTAAATCTTTTAAGATGTTAATTTCATTTGTGAGGTTTATATTAAGGGACAGTAGAAAAATGAAAAAGAATATGAAAACAGCTTTATCTCAGCTGGATGTGCACACAAACAGACTACCAAGAGAAAAACACATCCAAACAGTGAAAGCATTGCAAAATCAAACATTGAAGGTACAGAAGTATATCTTTTTAGATGTTAATTTCATTTGTGAGGTTTATTTTAAGGCACAGTAGAAAGATGAAAAAGAATATGAAAACAGTCTGATCTCCGCTGAATGTCCACACAACAAGACACAAATAGAAAAAGACATCCAAACAGTGAAATCATTGCAAAAATCAAACACTGAAGGTACAGAAGTAAATCTTTTAAGATGTTCATTTCATTTGTGAGGTTTATATTAAGGGACAGTAGAAAAATGAAAAAGAATATGAAAACAGCTTTATCTCAGCTGGATGTGCACACAAACAGACTACCAAGAGAAAAACACATCCAAACAGTGAAATCATTGCAAAATCAAACACTGAAGGTACAGAAGTATATCTTTTAAGATGTTAACTTCATTTGTGAGGTTTACATTAAGGGACAGTAGAAAAATTAAAAAGAATATGAAAACAGCTTTATCTCAGCTGAATGTGCACACAATAAGACACAAATAGAAAAAGACATCCAAACAGTGAAATCATTGCAACATCAAACACTGAAGGTACAGGGGTATATCTTTTAAGATGTTAACTTCATTTGTGAGGTTTATATTAAGGGACAGTAGAAAAATGAAAAAGAATATAAAAACAGCTTTATCTCAGCTGAATGTGCACACAATAAGACACAAATAGAAAAACACATCCAAACAGTGAAATTATCGCAAAATCAAACACTGAAGGTACTGAAGTATATCTTATGATATGTTATATTCATTTTGTTATGGGAAAGTAGAAAAATTAGAACAAATCAGAAAACAGCCGGATCCTTACTGATTGCACACAAACAGACTACCAACAGAAAAACACATCCAAACAGTGAAATCATTGCAAAATCAAACACTGAAGGTACAGGGGTATATCTTTTAAGATGTTAACTTCATTTGTGAGGTTGATATTAAGGGACAGTAGAAAAAATGATAAGAATATGAAAACAGCTTTATCTCAGCTGAATGTGCACAGAAACAGACTACCAAGTGAAAAACACATCCAAACAGTGAAATCATTGCAAAATCAAACACTGAAGGTACAGGAGTACATCTTATAAGATGTTAACTTCATTTGTGAGGTTTATATTAAGGGACACTAGAAAAATGATGAAGAATATGAAAACAGCTTTATCTCAGCTGAATGTGCACACAATAAGACACAAATAGAAAAAAGACATCCAAACAGTGAAATCATTGCAAAAATCAAACACTGAAGGTACAGAAGTAAATCTTTTAAGATGTTAATTTCATTTGTGAGGTTTATATTAAGGGACAGTAGAAAAATGAAAAAGAATATAAAAACAGCTTTGTCTCAGCTGAATGTGCACACAATCAGACACAAATAGAAAAACACATCCAAACAGTGAAATTATCGCAAAATCAAACACTGAAGGTACTGAAGTATATCTTATAATATGTTATATTCATTTTGTTATGGTAAAGTAGAAAAATCAGAACAAATCAGAAAACAGCCGGATCCTTACTGATTGCACACAAACAGACTACCAAGAGAAAAACACATCCAAACAGTGAAATCATTGCAAAATCAAACACTGAAGGTACAGAAGTAAATCTTTTAAGATGTTAACTTCATTTGTGAGGTTTATATTAAGGGACAGTAGAAAAATGAAAAAGAATATAAAAACAGCTTTATCTCAGCTGAATGTGCACACAATAAGACACAAATAGAAAAACACATCCAAACAGTGAAATCATTGCAAAATCAAACACTGAAGGTACAGGAGTATATCTTTTAAGATGTAAACTTCTTTTGTGAAGTTTATATTAAGGGACACTAGAAAAATTATGAAGAATATGAAAACAGCTTTATCCAGCTGAATGTGCACACAATAAGACACAAATAGAAAAAAGACATCCAAACAGTGAAATCATTGCAAAAATCAAACACTGAAGGTACAGAAGTAAATCTTTTAAGATGTTATATTCATTTTGTTATGGGAAAGTAGAAAAATTAGAACAAATCAGAAAACAGCCGGATCCTTACTGATTGCACACAAACAGACTACCAAGAGAAAAACACATCCAAACAGTGAAATCATTGCAAAATCAAACACTGAAGGTACAGAAGTATATCTTTTAAGATGTTAACTTCATTTGTGAGGTTTATATTAAGGGACAGTAGAAAAATGATAAGAATATAAAAACAGCTTTATCTCAGCTGAATGTGCAAATAATAAGACACAAATAGAAAAAAGACATCCAAACAGTGAAATCATTGCAAAATCAAACACTGAAGGTACAGAAGTATATCTTTTAAGATGTTAACTTCATTTGTGAGGTTTATTTTAAGGGACAGTAGAAACATGAAAAAGAATATGAAAACAGTCTGATCTCCGCTGAATGTGCACACAACAAGACACAAATAGAAAAAGACATCCAAACAGTGAAATCATTGCAAAATCAAACACTGAAGGTACAGAAGTAAATCTTTTAAGATGTTAATTTCATTTGTGAGGTTTATATTAAGGGATAATAGAAAAATTAAAAAGAATATGAAAACAGCTTTATCTCAGCTGAATGTGCACACAAGAAGACACAAATAGAAAAAAGACATCCAAACAGTGAAATCATTGCAAAAATCAAACACTGAAGGTACAGAAGTAAATCTTTTAAGATGTAAATTTCATTTGTGAGGTTTATATTAAGGGACAGTAGAAAAATGAAAAAGAATATAAAAACAGCTTTATCTCAGCTGAATTTGCACACAATAAGACACAAATAGAAAAAAGACATCCAAACATTGAAAGCATTGTAAAATCAAACACTGAAGGTACAGAAGTATATCTTTTAAGATGTTAACTTCATTTGTGAGGTTTATTTTAAGGCACAGTAGAAAGATGAAAAAGAATATGAAAACAGTCTGATCTCCGCTGAATGTGCACACAACAAGACACAAATAGAAAAAGACATCCAAACAGTGAAATCATTGCAAAAATCAAACACTGAAGGTACAGAAGTAAATCTTTTAAGATGTTCATTTCATTTGTGAGGTTTATATTAAGGGACAGTAGAAAAATGAAAAAGAATATAAAAACAGCTTTGTCTCAGCTGAATTTGCACACAATAAGACACAAATAGAAAAAAGACATCCAAACAGTGAAATCATTGCAAAATCAAACACTGAAGGAACTGAAGTATATCTTATAATATGTTATATTCATTTTGTTATGGTAGAGTAGAAAAATCAGAACAAATCAGAAAACAGCCGGATCCTTACTGATTGCACACAGACTACCAAGAGAAAAACACATCCAAACAGTGAAATTATCGCAAAATCAAACACTGAAGGTACAGAAGTAAATCTTTTAAGATGTTAATTTCATTTGTGAGGTTTATATTAAGGGACAGTAGAAAAATGAAAAAGAATATAAAAACAGCTTTATCTCAGCTGAATGTGCACACAATAAGACACAAATAGAAAAACACATCCAAACAGTGAAATCATTGCAAAATCAAACACTGAAGGTACAGGAGTATATCTTTTAAGATGTTAACTTCATTTGTGAAGTTTATATTAAGGGACACTAGAAAAATTATGAAGAATATGAAAACAGCTTTATCCAGCTGAATGTGCACACAATAAGACACAAATAGAAAAAAGACATCCAAACAGTGAAATCATTGCAAAATCAAACACTGAAGGTACAGAAGTAAATCTTTTAAGATGTTAATTTCATTTGTGAGGTTTATTTTAAGGCACAGTAGAAAGATGAAAAAGAATATGAAAACAGTCTGATCTCCGCTGAATGTGCACACAACAAGACACAAATAGAAAAAGACATCCAAACAGTGAAATCATTGCAAAATCAAACACTGAAGGAACAGAAGTAAATCTTTTAAGATGTTAATTTCATTTGTGAGGTTTATATTAAGGGATAATAGAAAAATGAAAAAGAATATAAAAACAGCTTTGCCTCAGCTGAATGTGCACACAATCAGACACAAATAGAAAAACACATCCAAACAGTGAAATTATCGCAAAATCAAACACTGAAGGTACAGAAGTAAATCTTTTAAGATGTTAATTTCATTTGTGAGGTTTATATTAAGGGACAGTAGAAAAATGAAAAAGAATATAAAAACAGCTTTATCTCAGCTGAATGTGCACACAATAAGACACAAATAGAAAAAACACATCCAAACAGTGAAATCATTGCAAAATCAAACATTGAAGGTACAGAAGTATATCTTTTAAGATGTTAACTTCATTTGTGAGGTTTATATTAAGGGACAGTAGAAAAATGAAAAAGAATATGAAAACAGCTTTATCTCAGCTGAATGTGCACACAAGAAGACACAAATAGAAAAAAGACATCCAAACAGTGAAATCATTGCAAAATCAAACACTGAAGGAACAGAAGTAAATCTTTTAAGATGTTAATTTCATTTGTGAGGTTTATATTAAGGGATAATAGAAAAATGAAAAAGAATATGAAAACAGCTTTATCTCAGCTGAATGTGCACACAAGAAGACACAAATAGAAAAAAGACATCCAAACAGTGAAATAATTGCAAAATCAAACACTGAAGGTACAGAAGTAAATCTTTTAAGATGTTAATTTCATTTGTGAGGTTTATATTAAGGGACAGTAGAAAAATGAAAAAGAATATGAAAACAGCTTTATCTCAGCTGGATGTGCACACAAACAGACTACCAAGAGAAAAAAGACATCCAAACAGTGAAATCATTGCAAAATCAAACACTGAAGGTACAGAAGTATATCTTTTAAGATGTTAACTTCATTTGTGAGGTTTACATTAAGGGACAGTAGAAAAATTAAAAAGAATATGAAAACAGCTTTATCTCAGCTGAATGTGCACACAATAAGACACAAATAGAAAAAGACATCCAAACAGTGAAATCATTGCAACATCAAACACTGAAGGTACAGGGGTATATCTTTTAAGATGTTAACTTCATTTGTGAGGTTTATATTAAGGGACAGTAGAAAAATGAAAAAGAATATAAAAACAGCTTTATCTCAGCTGAATGTGCACACAATAAGACACAAATAGAAAAACACATCCAAACAGTGAAATTATCGCAAAATCAAACACTGAAGGTACTGAAGTATATCTTATGATATGTTATATTCATTTTGTTATGGGAAAGTAGAAAAATTAGAACAAATCAGAAAACAGCCGGATCCTTACTGATTGCACACAAACAGACTACCAAGAGAAAAACACATCCAAACAGTGAAATCATTGCAAAATCAAACACTGAAGGTACAGAAGTATATTTTTTAAGATGTTAACTTCATTTGTGAGGTTTATATTAAGGGACAGTAGAAAAATGAAAAAGAATATGAAAACAGCTTTATCTCAGCTGAATGTGCACACAATAAGACACAAATAGAAAAACACATCCAAACAGTGAAAGCATTGCAAAATCAAACATTGAAGGTACAGAAGTATATCTTATAATATGTTATATTCATTTTGTTATGGGAAAGTAGAAAAATTAGAACAAATCAGAAAACAGCCGGATCCTTACTGACTGCACACAAACAGACTACCAAGAGAAAAACACATCCAAAAAGTGAAATCTTTGCAAAATCAAACACTGAAGGTACAGGGGTATATCTTTTAAGACGTTAACTTCCTTTGTGAGGTTTATATTAAGGGACAGTAGAAAAATGATAAGAATATGAAAACAGCTTTATCTCAGCTGAATGTGCACAGAAACAGACTACCAAGAGAAAAACACATCCAAACAGTGAAATAATTGCAAAATCAAACACTGAAGGTACAGGAGTATATCTTATAAGATGTTAACTTCATTTGTGAGGTTTACATTAAGGGACAGTAGAAAAATGAAAAAGAATATGAAAACAGCTTTATCTCAGCTGAATGTGCACACAATAAGACACAAATAGAAAAACACATCCAAACAGTGAAATCATTGCAAAATCAAACACTGAAGGTACAGGAGTATATCTTTTAAGATGTTAACTTCTTTTGTGAAGTTTATATTAAGGGACACTAGAAAAATTATGAAGAATATGAAAACAGCTTTATCCAGCTGAATGTGCACACAATAAGACACAAATAGAAAAAAGACATCCAAACAGTGAAATCATTGCAAAAATCAAACACTGAAGGTACAGAAGTAAATCTTTTAAGATGTTATATTCATTTTGTTATGGGAAAGTAGAAAAATTAGAACAAATCAGAAAACAGCCGGATCCTTACTGATTGCACACAAACAGACTACCAAGAGAAAAACACATCCAAACAGTGAAATCATTGCAAAATCAAACACTGAAGGTACAGAAGTATATCTTTTAAGATGTTAACTTCATTTGTGAGGTTTATATTAAGGGACAGTAGAAAAATGATAAGAATATAAAAACAGCTTTATCTCAGCTGAATGTGCACACAATAAGACACAAATAGAAAAAAGACATCCAAACAGTGAAATCATTGCAAAATCAAACACTGAAGGTACAGAAGTATATCTTTTAAGATGTTAACTTCATTTGTGAGGTTTATTTTAAGGGACAGTAGAAACATGAAAAAGAATATGAAAACAGTCTGATCTCCGCTGAATGTGCACACAACAAGACACAAATAGAAAAAGACATCCAAACAGTGAAATCATTGCAAAATCAAACACTGAAGGTACAGAAGTAAATCTTTTAAGATGTTAATTTCATTTGTGAGGTTTATATTAAGGGATAATAGAAAAATTAAAAAGAATATGAAAACAGCTTTATCTCAGCTGAATGTGCACACAAGAAGACACAAATAGAAAAACACATCCAAACAGTGAAATCATTGCAAAATCAAACACTGAAGGTACAGAAGTATATCTTTTAAGATGTTAACTTCATTTGTGAGGTTTATATTAAGGGACAGTAGAAAAATGAAAAAGAATATGAAAACAGCTTTATCTCAGCTGAATGTGCACACAAGAAGACACAAATAGAAAAAAGATATCCAAACAGTGAAATCATTGCAAAATCAAACACTGAAGGTACAGAAGTAAATCTTTTAAGATGTTAATTTCATTTGTGAGGTTTACATTAAGGGACAGTAGAAAAATTAAAAAGAATATAAAAACAGCTTTATCTCAGCTGAATGTGCACACAATAAGACACAAATAGAAAAACACATCCAAACAGTGAAATCATTGCAAAATCAAACACTGAAGGTACAGGGTATATCTTTTAAGATGTTAACTTCATTTGTGAGGTTTATATTAAGGGACAGTAGAAAAATGAAAAAGAATATAAAACAGCTTTATCTCAGCTGAATGTGCACACAATAAGACACAAATAGAAAAACACATCCAAACAGTGAAATTATCGCAAAATCAAACACTGAAGGTAATGAAGTATATCTTATGATATGTTATATTCATTTTGTTATGGGAAAGTAGAAAAATTAGAACAAATCAGAAAACAGCCGGATCCTTACTGACTGCACACAAACAGACTACCAAGAGAAAAACACATCCAAAAAGTGAAATCTTTGCAAAATCAAACACTGAAGGTACAGGGGTATATCTTTTAAGACGTTAACTTCATTTGTGAGGTTTATATTAAGGGACAGTAGAAAAATGATAAGAATATGAAAACAGCTTTATCTCAGCTGAATGTGCACAGAAACAGACTACCAAGAGAAAAACACATCCAAACAGTGAAATCATTGCAAAATCAAACACTGAAGGTACAGGAGTATATCTTATAAGATGTTAACTTCATTTGTGAGGTTTACATTAAGGGACAGTAGAAAAATGAAAAAGAATATGAAAACAGCTTTATCTCAGCTGAATGTGCACACAATAAGACACAAATAGAAAAACACATCCAAACAGTGAAATCATTGCAAAATCAAACACTGAAGGTACAGGAGTATATCTTTTAAGATGTTAACTTCATTTGTGAAGTTTATATTAAGGGACACTAGAAAAATTATGAAGAATATGAAAACAGCTTTATCCAGCTGAATGTGCACACAATAAGACACAAATAGAAAAAAGACATCCAAACAGTGAAATCATTGCAAAAATCAAACACTGAAGGTACAGAAGTAAATCTTTTAAGATGTTATATTCATTTTGTTATGGGAAAGTAGAAAAATTAGAACAAATCAGAAAACAGCCGGATCCTTACTGATTGCACACAAACAGACTACCAAGAGAAAAACACATCCAAACAGTGAAATCATTGCAAAATCAAACACTGAAGGTACAGAAGTAAATCTTTTAAGATGTTAATTTCATTTGTGAGGTTTATATTAAGGGACAGTAGAAAAATGAAAAAGAATATGAAAACAGCTTTATCTCAGCTGGATGTGCACACAAACAGACTACCAAGAGAAAAACACATCCAAACAGTGAAAGCATTGCAAAATCAAACATTGAAGGTACAGAAGTATATCTTTTTAGATGTTAATTTCATTTGTGAGGTTTATTTTAAGGCACAGTAGAAAGATGAAAAAGAATATGAAAACAGTCTGATCTCCGCTGAATGTGCACACAACAAGACACAAGTAGAAAAAGACATCCAAACAGTGAAATCATTGCAAAAATCAAACACTGAAGGTACAGAAGTAAATCTTTTAAGACGTTCATTCATTTGTGAGGTTTATATTAAGGGACAGTAGAAAAATGAAAAAGAATATAAAAACAGCTTTGTCTCAGCTGAATTTGCACACAATAAGACACAAATAGAAAAAAGACATCCAAACATTGAAAGCATTGTAAAATCAAACACTGAAGGTACAGAAGTATATCTTTTAAGATGTTAACTTCATTTGTGAGGTTTATTTTAAGGCACAGTAGAAAGATGAAAAAGAATATGAAAACAGTCTGATCTCCGCTGAATGTGCACACAACAAGACACAAATAGAAAAAGACATCCAAACAGTGAAATCATTGCAAAATCAAACACTGAAGGTACAGAAGTAAATCTTATAATATGTTATATTCATTTTGTTATGGTAGAGTAGAAAAATAGAACAAATCAGAAAACAGCCGGATCCTTACTGATTGCACTCAAACAGACTACCAAGAGAAAAACACATCCAAACAGTGAAATCATTGCAAAATCAAACACTGAAGGTACAGAGTAAATCTTTTAAGATGTTAATTTCATTTGTGAGGTTTATATTAAGGGACAGTAGAAAAATGAAAAAGAATATAAAAACAGCTTTATCTCAGCTGAATGTGCACACAATAAGACACAAATAGAAAAACACATCCAAACAGTGAAATCATTGCAAAATCAAACACTGAAGGTACAGGAGTATCTTTTAAGATGTTAACTTCATTTGTGAAGTTTATATTAAGGGACACTAGAAAAATTATGAAGAATATGAAAACAGCTTTATCCAGCTGAATGTGCACTCAATAAGACACAAATAGAAAAAAGACATCCAAACAGTGAAATCATTGCAAAATCAAACACTGAAGGTACAGAAGTAAATCTTTTAAGATGTTAATTTCATTTGTGAGGTTTATATTAAGGACAGTAGAAAGATGAAAAAGAATATGAAAACAGTCTGATCTCCGCTGAATGTGCACACAACAAGACACAAATAGAAAAAGACATCCAAACAGTGAAATCATTGCAAAATCAAACACTGAAGGAACAGAAGTAAATCTTTTAAGATGTTAATTTCATTTGTGAGGTTTATATTAAGGGATAATAGAAAAATGAAAAAGAATATAAAAACAGCTTTGCCTCAGCTGAATGTGCACACAATCAGACACAAATAGAAAAACACATCCAAACAGTGAAATTATCGCAAAATCAAACACTGAAGGTACAGAAGTAAATCTTTTAAGATGTTAATTTCATTTGTGAGGTTTATATTAAGGGACAGTAGAAAAATGAAAAAGAATATAAAAACAGCTTTATCTCAGCTGAATGTGCACACAATAAGACACAAATAGAAAAAACACATCCAAACAGTGAAATCATTGCAAAATCAAACACTGAAGGTACAGAAGTATATCTTTTAAGATGTTAAATTCATTTGTGAGGTTTATATTAAGGGACAGTAGAAAAATGAAAAAGAATATGAAAACAGCTTTATCTCAGCTGAATGTGCACAGAAACAGACTACCAAGAGAAAAACACATCCAAACAGTGAAATAATTGCAAAATCAAACACTGAAGGTACAGGAGTATATCTTATAAGATGTTAACTTCATTTGTGAGGTTTACATTAAGGGACAGTAGAAAAATGAAAAAGAATATGAAAACAGCTTTATCTCAGCTGAATGTGCACACAATAAGACACAAATAGAAAAACACATCCAAACAGTGAAATCATTGCAAAATCAAACACTGAAGGTACAGGAGTATATCTTTTAAGATGTTAACTTCTTTTGTGAAGTTTATATTAAGGGACACTAGAAAAATTATGAAGAATATGAAAACAGCTTTATCCAGCTGAATGTGCACACAATAAGACACAAATAGAAAAAAGACATCCAAACAGTGAAATCATTGCAAATATCAAACACTGAAGGTACAGAAGTAAATCTTTTAAGATGTTATATTCATTTTGTTATGGGAAAGTAGAAAAATTAGAACAAATCAGAAAACAGCCGGATCCTTACTGATTGCACACAAACAGACTACCAAGAGAAAAACACATCCAAACAGTGAAATCATTGCAAAATCAAACACTGAAGGTACAGAAGTAAATCTTTTAAGATGTTAATTTCATTTGTGTGGTTTATATTAAGGGACAGTAGAAAAATGAAAAAGAATATGAAAACAGCTTTATCTCAGCTGGATGTGCACACAAACAGACTACCAAGAGAAAAACACATCCAAACAGTGAAAGCATTGCAAAATCAAACATTGAAGGTACAGAAGTATATCTTTTTAGATGTTAATTTCATTTGTGAGGTTTATTTTAAGGCACAGTAGAAAGATGAAAAAGAATATGAAAACAGTCTGATCTCCGCTGAATGTGCACACAACAAGACACAAATAGAAAAAGACATCCAAACAGTGAAATCATTGCAAAAATCAAACACTGAAGGTACAGAAGTAAATCTTTTAAGATATTCATTTCATTTGTGAGGTTTATATTAAGGGACAGTAGAAAAATGAAAAAGAATATAAAAACAGCTTTATCTCAGCTGAATTTGCACACAATAAGACACAAATAGAAAAAAGACATCCAAACATTGAAAGCATTGTAAAATCAAACACTGAAGGTACAGAAGTATATCTTTTAAGATGTTAACTTCATTTGTGAGGTTTATTTTAAGGCACAGTAGAAAGATGAAAAAGAATATGAAAACAGTCTGATCTCCGCTGAATGTGCACACAACAAGACACAAATAGAAAAAGACATCCAAACAGTGAAATCATTGCAAAAATCAAACACTGAAGGTACAGAAGTAAATCTTTTAAGATGTTCATTTCATTTGTGAGGTTTATATTAAGGGACAGTAGAAAAATGAAAAAGAATATAAAAACAGCTTTGTCTCAGCTGAATTTGCACACAATAAGACACAAATAGAAAAAAGACATCCAAACAGTGAAATCATTGCAAAATCAAACACTGAAGGAACTGAAGTATATCTTATAATATGTTATATTCATTTTGTTATGGTAGAGTAGAAAAATCAGAACAAATCAGAAAACAGCCGGATCCTTACTGATTGCACACAGACTACCAAGAGAAAAACACATCCAAACAGTGAAATTATCGCAAAATCAAACACTGAAGGTACAGAAGTAAATCTTTTAAGATGTTAATTTCATTTATGAGGTTTATATTAAGGGACAGTAGAAAAATGAAAAAGAATATAAAAACAGCTTTATCTCAGCTGAATGTGCACACAATAAGACACAAATAGAAAAACACATCCAAACAGTGAAATCATTGCAAAATCAAACACTGAAGGTACAGGAGTATATCTTTTAAGATGTTAACTTCATTTGTGAAGTTTATATTAAGGGACACTAGAAAAATTATGAAGAATATGAAAACAGCTTTATCCAGCTGAATGTGCACACAATAAGACACAAATAGAAAAAAGACATCCAAACAGTGAAATCATTGCAAAATCAAACACTGAAGGTACAGAAGTAAATCTTTTAAGATGTTAATTTCATTTGTGAGGTTTATATTAAGGGACAGTAGAAAGATGAAAAAGAATATGAAAACAGTCTGATCTCCGCTGAATGTGCACACAACAAGACACAAATAGAAAAAGACATCCAAACAGTGAAATCATTGCAATATCAAACACTGAAGGAACAGAAGTAAATCTTTTAAGATGTTAATTTCATTTGTGAGGTTTATATTAAGGGATAATAGAAAAATGAAAAAGAATATAAAAACAGCTTTGCCTCAGCTGAATGTGCACACAATCAGACACAAATAGAAAAACACATCCAAACAGTGAAATTATCGCAAAATCAAACACTGAAGGTACAGAAGTAAATCTTTTAAGATGTTAATTTCATTTGTGAGGTTTATATTAAGGGACAATAGAAAAATGAAAAAGAATATAAAAACAGCTTTATCTCAGCTGAATGTGCACACAATAAGACACAAATAGAAAAAACACATCCAAACAGTGAAATCATTGCAAAATCAAACACTGAAGGTACAGAAGTATATCTTTTAAGATGTTAACTTCATTTGTGAGGTTTATATTAAGGGACAGTAGAAAAATGAAAAAGAATATGAAAACAGCTTTATCTCAGCTGAATGTGCACACAAGAAGACACAAATAGAAAAAAGACATCCAAACAGTGAAATCATTGCAAAATCAAACACTGAAGGAACAGAAGTAAATCTTTTAAGATGTTAATTTCATTTGTGAGGTTTATATTAAGGGATAATAGAAAAATGAAAAAGAATATGAAAACAGCTTTATCTCAGCTGAATGTGCACACAAGAAGACACAAATAGAAAAAAGACATCCAAACAGTGAAATAATTGCAAAATCAAACACTGAAGGTACAGAAGTAAATCTTTTAAGATGTTAATTTCATTTGTGAGGTTTATATTAAGGGACAGTAGAAAAATGAAAAAGAATATGAAAACAGCTTTATCTCAGCTGGATGTGCACACAAACAGACTACCAAGAGAAAAAAGACGTCCAAACAGTGAAATCATTGCAAAATCAAACACTGAAGGTACAGAAGTATATCTTTTAAGATGTTAACTTCATTTGTGAGGTTTACATTAAGGGACAGTAGAAAAATTAAAAAGAATATGAAAACAGCTTTATCTCAGCTGAATGTGCACACAATAAGACACAAATAGAAAAAGACATCCAAACAGTGAAATCATTGCAAAATCAAACACTGAAGGTACAGGGGTATATCTTTTAAGATGTTAACTTCATTTGTGAGGTTTATATTAAGGGACAGTAGAAAAATGAAAAAGAATATAAAAACAGCTTTATCTCAGCTGAATGTGCACACAATAAGACACAAATAGAAAAACACATCCAAACAGTGAAATTATCGCAAAATCAAACACTGAAGGTAATGAAGTATATCTTATGATATGTTATATTCATTTTGTTATGGGAAAGTAGAAAAATTAGAACAAATCAGAAAACAGCCGGATCCTTACTCACTGCACACAAACAGACTACCAAGAGAAAAACACATCCAAAAAGTGAAATCTTTGCAAAATCAAACACTGAAGGTACAGGGGTATATCTTTTAAGACGTTAACTTCCTTTGTGAGGTTTATATTAAGGGACAGTAGAAAAATGATAAGAATATGAAAACAGCTTTATCTCAGCTGAATGTGCACAGAAACAGACTACCAAGAGAAAAACACATCAAAACAGTGAAATCATTGCAAAAGCAAACACTGAAGGTACAGAAGTATATTTTTTAAGATGTTAACTTCATTTGTGAGGTTTATATTAAGGGACAGTAGAAAAATGAAAAAGAATATGAAAACACCTTTATCTCAGCTGAATGTGCACACAATAAGACACAAATAGAAAAACACATCCAAACAGTGAAAGCATTGCAAAATCAAACATTGAAGGTACAGAAGTATATCTTATAATATGTTATATTCATTTTGTTATGGGAAAGTAGAAAAATTAGAACAAATCAGAAAACAGCCGGATCCTTACTGACTGCACACAAACAGACTACCAAGAGAAAAACACATCCAAAAAGTGAAATCTTTGCAAAATCAAACACTGAAGGTACAGGGGTATATCTTTTAAGACGTTAACTTCATTTGTGAGGTTTATATTAAGGGACAGTAGAAAAATGATAAGAATATGAAAACAGCTTTATCTCAGCTGAATGTGCACAGAAACAGACTACCAAGAGAAAAACACATCCAAACAGTGAAATCATTGCAAAATCAAACACTGAAGGTACAGGAGTATATCTTATAAGATGTTAACTTCATTTGTGAGGTTTACATTAAGGGACAGTAGAAAAATGAAAAAGAATATGAAAACAGCTTTATCTCAGCTGAATGTGCACACAATAAGACACAAATAGAAAAACACATCCAAACAGTGAAATCATTGCAAAATCAAACACTGAAGGTACAGAAGTATATCTTTTAAGATGTTAACTTCATTTGTGAGGTTTATATTAAGGGACAGTAGAAAAATGAAAACGAATCCGACAACAGTCTTATTTCCGCTGAATGTGCACACAATAAGACACAAATAGAAAAAAACATCCAAACAGTGAAATTATCGCAAAATCAAACACTGAAGGTACTGAAGTATATCTTATAATATGTTATATTCATTTTGTTATGGTAAAGTAGAAAAATCAGAACAAATCAGAAAACAGCCGGATCCTTACTGATTGCACACAAACAGACTACCAAGAGAAAAACACATCCAAACAGTGAAATCATTGCAAAATCAAACACTGAAGGTACAGAAGTATATCTTTTAAGATGTTAACTTCATTTGTGAGGTTTATATTAAGGGACAGTAGAAAAATGAAAAAGAATATGAAAACAGCTTTATCTCAGCTGAATGTGCACACAAGAAGACACAAATAGAAAAAAGACATCCAAACAGTGAAATCATTGCAAAATCAAACACTGAAGGTACAGAAGTATATCTTTTAAGATGTTAACTTCATTTGTGAGGTTTATTTTAAGGGACAGTAGAAAGATGAAAAAGAATATGAAAACAGCTTTATCTCAGCTGAATGTGCACACAAATAAGACAAAAATAGAAAAACACATCCAAACAGTGAAATCATTGCAAAATCAAACACTGAAGGTACAGAAGTAAATCTTTTAAGATGTTAACTTCATTTGTGAGGTTTATATTAAGGGACAGTAGAAAAATGAAAATGAATCCGACAACAGTCTTATCTCCGCTGAATGTGCACACAACACGACACAAATAGAAAAACACATCCAAACAATGAAAGCATTGCAAAATCAAACACTGAAGGTACAGAAGTATATCTTTTAACATGTTAACTTCATTTGTGAGGTTTATATTAAGGGACAGTAGAAAAATGAAAAAGAATATGAAAACAGCTTTATCTCAGCTGAATGTGCACACAACAAGACACAAATAGAAAAACACATCCAAACAGTGAAAGCATTGCAAAATCAAACACTGAAGGTACAGGAGTGTATCTTTTAAGATGTTATCTTCATTTGTGAGGTTAACATAAAGTGACAGTAGAAAAATGAAAAAAAATATCCAGTGTGGATGTGAATGTGCACACAAAACAGACGACATTAGAAAAAAGACATCCAAACAGTGAAATTATTGCAAAATCAAACACTGACGGTACATGAGTATATCTTTTAAGATGTTAACTTCATTTGTGAGGTTTATATTAAGGGACAGTAGAAAAATGAAAAAAAATATGAAAAC
This sequence comes from Solea senegalensis, assembly GCF_019176455.1. Lineage (NCBI taxonomy): Eukaryota > Metazoa > Chordata > Actinopteri > Pleuronectiformes > Soleidae > Solea > Solea senegalensis. The sequence goes on from NW_025321514.1 coordinate 19,276, forward strand.
AGCTTAATCTCAGCTGAATGTGCACACAAACAGACTACCAAGAGAAAAACACATGCAAACAGTGAAATCATTGCAAAATCAAACACTGAAGGTACAGGAGTATATCTTATAAGATGTTAACTTCATTTGTGAGGTTTACATTAAGGGACAGTAGAAAAATGAAAAAGAATATGAAAACAGCTTTATCTCAGCTGAATGTGCACACAACAAGACACAAATAGAAAATACATCCAAACAGTGAAATCATTGCAAAATCAAACACTGAAGGTACAGGAGTATATCTTTTAAGATGTATCTTCATTTGTGAGGTTTACATTAAGGGACAGTAGAAAAATGAAAAAAAATCCAGTGTGGATGTCAATGTGTACACAAACAGACGACAATAGAAAAAAGACATCCAAACAGTGAAATCATTGCAAAATCAAACACTGACGGTACAGGAGTATATCTTTTAAGATGTTAACTTCATTTGTGAGGTTTATATTAAGGGACAGTAGAAAAATGAAAATGAATCCGACAACAGTCTTATCTCCGCTGAATGTGCACACAACACAACACAAATAGAAAAACACATCCAAACAATGAAAGCATTGCAAAATCAAACACTGAAGGTACAGAAGTATATCTTTTAAGATGTTAACTTCATTTGTGAGGTTTATATTAAGGGACAGTAGAAAAATGAAAAAGAATATGAAAACAGCTTTATCTCAGCTGAATGTGCACACAAACAGACTACCAAGAGAAATACACATCCAAACAGTGAAATCATCGCAAAATCAAACACTGAAGGTACAGGAGTGTATCTTTTAAGATGTTATCTTCATTTGTGAGGTTTATATTAAGGGACAGTAGAAAAATGAAAAAGAATAGGAAAACAGCTTTATCTCAGCTGAATGTGCACACAACAAGACACAAATAGAAAAACACATCCAAACAGTGAAAGCATTGCAAAATCAAACACTGAAGGTACAGGAGTATATCTTATAAGATGTTAACTTCATTTGTGAGGTTAACATAAAGGGACAGTAGAAAAATGAAAAAAAATATCCAGTGTGGATGTGAATGTGCACACAAAACAGACGACATTAGAAAAAAGACATCCAAACAGTGAAATTATTGCAAAATCAAACACTGACGGTACATGAGTATATCTTTTAAGATGTTATCTTCATTTGTGAGGTTTATATTAAGGGACAGTAGAAAAATGAAAAAGAATATGAAAACAGCTTTGTCTCAGCTGAATGTGCACACAAACAGACTACCAAGAAAAAAACACATCCAAACAGTGAAATCATTGCAAAATCAAACACTGAAGGTACAGGAGTATATCTTATAAAATGTTATATTAATTTTGTTATGGTAAAGTAGAAAAATTTGAACTAATCAGAAAACAGCCAGATCCTTACTGATTGCACACAAACAGACTACCAAAAGAAAAACACATCCAAACAGTGAAATCATTGCAAAATCAAACACTGAAGGTACAGGAGTGTATCTTTTAAGATGTTATATTCATTTGTGAGGTTTATATTAAGGGACAGTAGAAAAATGAAAACGAATCCGACAACAGTCTTATCTCTGCTGAATGTGCACACAGCAAGACACAAATAGAAAAACACATCCAAACAGTGAAAGCATTGCAAAATCAAACACTGACGGTACAGAAGTATATCTTTTAAGATGTTAACTTCATTTGTGAGGTTTATATTAAGGGACAGTAGAAAAATAATATGAAAACAGCTTTATCTCAGCTGAATGTGCACACAAACAGACTACCAAGAGAAAAACACATCCAAACAGTGAAATCATTGCAAAATCAAACACTGAAGGTACAGAAGTAAATCTTTTAAGATGTTAATTTCATCTGTGAGGTTTATATTAAGGGACAGTAGAAAAATGAAAAAGAATATGAAAACAGCTTTATCTCAGCTGAATGTGCACACAAACAGACTACCAAGAGAAATACACATCCAAACAGTGAAATCATCGCAAAATCAAACACTGAAGGTACAGGAGTGTATCTTTTAAGATGTTATCTTCATTTGTGAGGTTTATATTAAGGGACAGTAGAAAAATGAAAACGAATCCGACAACAGTCTTATCTCTGCTGAATGTGCACACAGCAAGACACAAATAGAAAAACACATCCAAACAGTGAAAGCATTGCAAAATCAAACACTGACGGTACAGAAGTATATCTTTTAGGATGTTAACTTCATTTGTGAGGTTTATATTAAGGGACAGTAGAAAAATGAAAAAGAATAGGAAAACAGCTTTATCTCAGCTGAATGTGCACACAACAAGACACAAATAGAAAAACACATCCAAACAGTGAAATTATCGCAAAATCAAACACTGAAGGTACAGAAGTAAATCTTTTAAGATGTTAATTTCATTTGTGAGGTTTATATTAAGGGACAGTAGAAAAATGAAAAAGAATATGAAAACAGCTTTATCTCAGCTGAATGTGCACACAAACAGACTACCAAGAGAAAAACACATCCAAACAGTGAAATCATTGCAAAATCAAACACTGAGGGTACAGGAGTGTTTCTTTGAAAATGTTAACTTCATTTGTGAGGCTTAAGTTATGGGACAGTAGAAAAATGAAAAAGAATATGAAAACAGCTTTATCTCAGCTGAATGTGCACACAACAAGACACAAATAGAAAAACACAATCAAACAGTGAAAGCATTGCAAAATCAAACACTGAAGGTACAGAAGTATATCTTTTAAGATGTTAACTTCATTTGTGAGGTTTATATTAAGGGACAGTAGAAATATGAAAAATAATATAAAAACAGCTTTATCTCAGCTGAATGTGCACACAAAAAGACTACCAAGAGAAAAACACCTCCAAACAGTGAATTCATAGCAAAATCAAACACTGAGGGTACAGGAGTGTTTCTTTGAAAATGTTAACTTCATTTGTGAGGCTTAAGTTATGGGACAGTAGAAAAATGAAAAAGAATATGAAAACAGCTTTATCTCAGCTGAATGTGCACACAACAAGACACAAATAGAAAAACACATCCAAACAGTGAACTCATTGCAAAATCAAACACTGAAGGTACAGGAGTATATCTTATAAGATGTTAACTTCATTTGTGAGGTTTACATTAAGGGACAGTAGAAAAATGAAAAAAAATCCAGTGTGGATGTGAATGTGCACACAAACAGACGACATTAGAAAAAAGACATCCAAACAGTGAAATCATTGCAAAATCAAACACTGTGAGGTTTAAATTATGGGACAGTAGAAAAATGAAAAAGAATATAAAAACAGCTTTATCTCAGCTGAATGTGCACACAACAAGACACAAATAGAAAAACACATCCAAACAGTGAAATCATTGCAAAATCAAACATTGAAGGAGCGTATCTTTTAAGATGTTATCTTCATTTGTGAGGTTTATATTAAGGGACAGTAGAAAAATGAAAAAGAATAGAAAACAGCTTTATCTCAGCTGAATGTGCACACAACAAGACACA
>NW_025321515.1:0-16373 GCF_019176455.1 Solea senegalensis
TCTGTACCCCCTCAGTGTTTTATTTTGGTGTCTTTTTGTGTGCGCATTCACCTTAGATAAGGATGTTTTTGAATCTATTCTTTTTTCTACTGTCTCATAATATAAACCTCACCTTTGCAGTTAAAATCTTATAAGATATACTTCTATACCTTAACTGTTTGATTTAGTTATGATTGTATGTTTGGATATGTTTTTCTATTGTTGTCTGTTTATGTGCGCATTAAGCTGAGATAAGGCTGTTTTCGAATGTTTTTGTTTTTTCTACTGTCCCATAATATAAACGTCACAAATGACGTTAACATCTTATAAGATATATTTCTGTAATCTCAGTGTTTGATTTTGCAATGATTTCACAGGATGGATGTGTTTTTCGTTTGGTGTCTGTTTGTGTACGTATTCAGATCAGATACGGCTGTTTTCAAATGTTTTTCTTTTTTCTACTGACCCATAAAATAAACCTAACTAATGAAGTTAACATCATATAAGATATACTTCTACGCCTTTACTGTTTGATTTTGCAATGATTTCACTGTTGGGATGGGTTTTTGTATTGGTGTCTGTTTGTTTGCGTATTCAGTTGAGATAAGGCTGTTTTGGAATGTTTTTCTTTTTTCTACTGTCCCATAATATAAACCTCACTAATGAAGTTAACATCTTGTAAGATATACTTCTATACCTTAACTGTTTGATTTAGTTATTATTTTATGTTTGGATATGTTTTTCTATTGTTGTCTGTTTATGTGCGCATTAAGCTGAGATAAGGCTGTTTTAGAATATTTTTCTTTTTTCTACTGTCCCATAATATAAACCTAACTGATGCAATAAACATGGTATAAGACATACTTCTGTACCCTCAGTGTTTGATTTTACAATAATTTTACTGTTGGGATGTTTTTTTATATTGGTGTCTTTTTGTGTGCACATTCATCTGAGATAAGGATGTTTTTGAATCTTTTCTTTTTTCTACTGTCCCATAATATAAACCTCACTAATGAAGTTATTATTTTATAAGATATACTTCTATACCTTAACTGTTTGATTTAGTTATGATTTTATGTTTGGATATGTTTTTCTATTGTTGTCTGTTCATGTGCGCATTAAGTTGAGATCAGGCTGTTTTCGAATATTTTCTTTTTTCTACTGTCCCATTATATAAACCTAACTGATACAATACAAATGATATAAGACATACTTCTGTACCCTCAGTGGTTGATTTTACAATGATTTTACTGTTGGGATGTTTTTTTTATTTTTGGTGTCTTTTTGTGTGCGCATTCATCTGAGATAAGGATGTTTTTGAATCTTTTCTTTTTTCTACTGTCTCATAATATAAACCTCACTAATGAAGTTAAAATCTTATAAGATATACTTCTGTACCTTAACTGTTTGATTTAGTTATGATTTTATGTTTGGATATGTTTTTCTATTGTTGTCTGTTTAATGTGCACATTAAATTGAGATAAGGCTGTTTTCGAATATTTTCTTTTTTCTACTGTCCCATAAACCTAACTGATGCAATAAACATGGTATAAGACATACTTCTGTACCCTCAGTGTTTGATTTTACAATAATTTTACTGTTGGGATGTTTTTTTATATTGGTGTCTTTTTGTGTGCACATTCATCTGAGATAAGGATGTTTTTGAATCTTTTCTTTTTTCTACTGTCTCATAATATAAACCTCACTTATGAAGTTAAAATCTTATAAGATAAACTTCTATACCTTAACTGTTTGATTTTGCAATGATTTTTACTGTTTGGATGTGTTTTCTATTGTTGTATATATTTTTGCGCATTCAGTTGAGATAAGGCTGTTTTCGAATGTTTTTCTTTTTTCTACTGTCCCATAATATAAACCTAACTAATGAAGTTAACATCTTATAAGATATACTTCTATACCTTAACTGTTTGATTTATTCATGATTTTATGTTTGGATATGTTTTTCTATTGTTGTCTGTTTATGTGCTAATTAAACTGAGATAAGGCTGATTTCGAATGTTTTTCTTTTTTCTACTGTCCCATAATATAAACCTCACTAATGAAATTAACATCTTATAAGATATATTTCTATACCTTAACTATTTGATTTAGTTATTATTTTATGTTTGGATATGTTTTTCTATTGTTGTCTGTTTATGTGCGCATTAAGCTGAGATAGGGCTGTTTTCGAATGTTTTTCTTTTTTCTACTGTCACATAATATAAACCTCACTAATGAAGTTAACATCTTATAAGATATACTTCTATACCTTAACTGTTTGATTTAGTTATGATTTTATGTTTGGATATGTTTTTCTATTGTTGTCTGTTTAATGTGCACATTAAGCTGAGATAAGGCTGTTTTCGAATGTTTTTCTTTTTTCTCATGTCCCATAATATAAACCTCACTAATGAAGTTAACATCTTATAGGATATACTTCTATACCTTAACTGTTTGATTTAGTTATGATTTTATGTTTGGATATGTTTTTCTATTGTTGTCTGTTTATGTGCAAATTAAACTGAGATAAGGCTGATTTCGAATGTTTTTCTTTTTTCTTCTGTCCCATAATATAAACCTCACTAATGAAATTAACATCTTATAAGATATATTTCTATACCTTAACTGTTTGATTTAGTTATTATTTTATGTTTGGATATGTTTTTCTATTGTTGTCTGTTTATGTGCGCATTAAGATGAGATAAGGCTGTTTTCGAATGTTTTTCTTTTTTCTACTGTCACATAATTTAAACCTCACTAATGAAGTTAACATCTTATAAGATATACTTCTTTACCTTAACTGTTTGATTTAGTTATGATTTTATGTTTGGATATGTTTTTCTTTTGTTGTCTGTTTAATGTGCACATTAAGTTGAGATAAGGCTGTTTTCGAATATTTTCTTTTTTCTACTGTCCCACAAACCTAACTGATGCAATAAACATGATATAAGATATACTTCTGTACCCTCAGTGTTTGATTTTACAATGATTTTACTGTTGGGATGTTTTTTTATATTGGTGTCTTTTTGTGTGCACATTCATTTGAGATAAGGATGTTTTTGAATCTTTTCTTTTTTCTACTGTCTCATAATATAAACCTCACTAATGAAGTTAAAATCTTATAAGATATACTTCTATACCTTAACTGTTTGATTTTGCAATGATTTTTACTGTTTGGATGGGTTTTCTATTGTTATCTATATTTGTGCGCATTCAGTTGAGATAAGGCTGTTTTCGAATGTTTTTCTTTTTTCTACTGTCCCATAATATAAACCTAACTAATGAAGTTAACATCTTATAAGATATACTTCTATACCTTAACTGTTTGATTTATTCATGATTTTATGTTTGGATATGTATTTCTATTGGTGTCTGTTTATGTGCGCATTAAGCTGAGATAAGGCTGTTTTCGAATGTTTTTCTTTTTTCTACTGTCCCATAATATAAACCTCACTAATGAAGTTAACATCTTATAAGATATATTTCTATACCTTAACTGTTTGATTTAGTTATGATTTTATGTTTTGATATGTTTTTCTATTGTTGTCTGTTTATGTGCTATTAAACTGAGATAAGGCTTTTTCGAATGTTTTTCTTTTTTCTACTGTCCCATAATATAAACCTCACTAATGAAATTAACATCTTATAAGATATATTTCTATATCTTAACTGTTTGATTTAGTTATTATTTTATGTTTGGATATGTTTTTCTATTGTTGTCTGTTTTTGTGCGCATTAAGCTGAGATACTGTTTTCGAATGTTTTTCTTTTTTCTACTGTCACATAATATAAACCTCACTGTTTAACATCTTATAAGATATTATACCTTAACTGTTATTTAGATGATTTATGTTTGGATATGTTTTTCTATTGTTGTCTGTTTATGTGCTAATTAAACTGAGATAAGGCTGATTTCGAATGTTTTTCTTTTTTCTACTGTCCCATAATATAAACCTCACTAATGAAATTAACATCTTATAAGATATATTTCTATATCTTAACTGTTTGATTTAGTTATTATTTTATGTTTGGATATGTTTTTCTATTGTTGTCTGTTTATGTGCGCATTAAGCTGAGATAGGGCTGTTTTCGAATGTTTTTCTTTTTTCTATGTCCCATAATATAAACCTCACTAATGAAGTTAACATCTTATAGGATATACTTCTATACCTTAACTGTTTGATTTAGTTATGATTTTATGTTTGGATATGTTTTTCTATTGTTGTCTGTTTATGTGCAAATTAAACTGAGATAAGGCTGATTTCGAATGTTTTTCTTTTTTCTTCTGTCCCATAATATAAACCTCACTAATGAAATTAACATCTTATAAGATATATTTCTATACCTTAACTGTTTGATTTAGTTATTATTTTATGTTTGGATATGTTTTTCTATTGTTGTCTGTTTATGTGCGCATTAAGATGAGATGAGGCTGTTTTCGAATGTTTTTCTTTTTTCTACTGTCACATAATATAAACCTCACTAATGAAGTTAACATCTTATAAGATATACTTCTAGACCTTAACTGTTTGATTTTGCAAAGATTTTTACTGTTTGGATGTGTTTTCTATTGTTGTATATATTTTTGCGCATTCAGTTGAGATAAGGCTGTTTTGGAATATTTTTCTTTTTTCTACTGTCCCATAATATAAACCTAACTGATGCAATAAACATGGTATAAGACATACTTCTGTACCCTCAGTGTTTGATTTTACAATAATTTTACTGTTGGGATGTTTTTTTATATTGGTGTCTTTTTGTGTGCACATTCATCTGATATAAGGATGTTTTTGAATCATTTCTTTTTTCTACTGTCTCATAATATAAACCTCACTAATGAAGTTAAAATCTTATAAGATATACTTCTATACCTTAACTGTTTGATTTAGTTATGATTTTATGTTTGGATATGTTTTTCTATTGTTGCCTGTTTAATGTGCACATTAAGTTGAGATAAGGCTGTTTTCGAATATTTTCTTTTTTCTACTGTCCCATAAACCTAACTGATGCAATAAACATGATATAAGACATACTTCTGTACCCTCAGTGTTTGATTTTACAATGATTTTACTGTTGGGATGTTTTTTTATATTGGTGTCTTTTTGTGTGCACATTCATCTGAGATAAGGATGTTTTTGAATCTTTTCTTTTTTCTACTGTCTCATAATATAAACCTCACTTATGAAGTTAAAATCTTATAAGATAAATTTCTATACCTTAACTGTTTGATTTTGCAATGATTTTTTACTGTTTGGATGTGTTTTCTATTGTTGTATATATTTTTGCGCATTCAGTTGAGATAAGGCTGTTTTGGAATATTTTTCTTTTTTCTACTGTCCCATAATATAAACCTAACTGATGCAATAAACATGGTATAAGACATACTTCTGTACCCTCAGTGTTTGATTTTACAATAATTTTACTGTTGGGATGTTTTTTTATATTGGTGTCTTTTTGTGTGCACATTCATCTGAGATAAGGATGTTTTTGAATCTTTTCTTTTTTCTACTGTCTCATAATATAAACCTCACTAATGAAGTTAAAATCTTATAAGATATACTTCTATACCTTAACTGTTTGATTTTGCAATGATTTTTACTGTTTGGATGTGTTTTCTATTGTTGTATATATTTTTGCGCATAGAGTTGAGATAAGGCTGTTTTCGAATATTTTCTTTTTTCTACTGTCCCATAAACCTAACTGATGCAATAAACATGATATAAGACATACTTCTGTACCCTCAGTGTTTGATTTTACAATTATTTTACTGTTGGGATGTTTTTTTATATTTGTGTCTTTTTGTGTACACATTCATCTGAGATAAGGATGTTTTTGAATCTTTTCTTTTTTCTACTGTCCCATAATATAAACCTAACTGATGAAATTAACATCTTATAAGATATATTTCTATAACTTAACTGTTTGATTTAGTTATTATTTTATGTTTGGATATGTTTTTCTATTGTTGTCTGTTTATGTGTGCATTAAGCTGAGATAAAGCTGTTTTCGAATGTTTTTCTTTTTTCTACTGTCCCATAATATAAACCTCACTGATGAAATTAACATCTTATAAGATATATTTCTATACCTTAACTGTTTGATTTAGTTATGATTTTATGTTTGGATATGTTTTTCTATTGTTGTCTGTTTATGTGCTAATTAAACTGAGATAAGGCTGATTTCGAATGTTTTTCTTTTTTCTACTGTCCCATAATATAAACCTCACTAATGAAATTAACATCTTATAAGATATATTTCTATATCTTAACTGTTTGATTTAGTTATTATTTTATGTTTGGATATGTTTTTCTATTGTTGTCTGTTTATGTGCGCATTAAGCTGAGATAGGGCTGTTTTCGAATGTTTTTCTTTTTTCTACTGTCACATAATATAAACCTCACTAATGAAGTTAACATCTTATAAGATATACTTCTATACCTTAACTGTTTGATTTAGTTATGATTTTATGTTTGGATATGTTTTTCTATTGTTGTCTGTTTAATGTGCACATTAAGCTGAGATAAGGCTGTTTTCGAATGTTTTTCTTTTTTCTCATGTCCCATAATATAAACCTCACTAATGAAGTTAACATCTTATAGGATATACTTCTATACCTTAACTGTTTGATTTAGTTATGATTTTATGTTTGGATATGTTTTTCTATTGTTGTCTGTTTATGTGCAAATTAAACTGAGATAAGGCTGATTTCGAATGTTTTTCTTTTTTCTTCTGTCCCATAATATAAACCTCACTAATGAAATTAACATCTTATAAGATATATTTCTATACCTTAACTGTTTGATTTAGTTATGATTTTATGTTTGGATATGTTTTTCTATTGTTATCTGTTTAATGTGCGCATTAAGTTGAGATAAGGCTGTTTTCGAATATTTTCTTTTTTCCAAGGTCCCATAATATAAACCTAACTGATGCAATAAACATGATATAAGACATACTTCTGTACCCTCAGTGTTTGATTTTACAATGATTTTACTGTTGGGATGTTTTTTTATATTGGTGTCTTTTTGTGTGCACATTCATCTGAGATAAGGATGTTTTTGAATGTTTTCTTTTTTCCACTGTCTCATAATATAAACCTCACTAATGAAGTTAAAATCTTATAAGATATACTTCTATACCTTAACTGTTTGATTTTGCAATGATTTTTACTGTTTGGATGTGTTTTCTATTGTTGTATATATTTTTGCGCATTCAGTTGAGATAAGGCTGTTTTCGAATATTTTCTTTTTTCTGCTGTCCCATAATATAAACCTCACTAATGAAGTTAAAATCTTATAAGATATACTTCTATACCTTAACTGTTTGATTTTGCAATGATTTTTACTGTTTGGATGGGTTTTCTATTGTTATCTATATGTGTGCGCATTCAGTTGAGATAAGGCTGTTTTCGAATATTTTCTTTTTTCTACTGTCCCATAAACCTAACTGATGCAATAAACATGATATAAGACATACTTCTGTACCCTCAGTGTTTGATTTTACAATGATTTTACTGTTTTTTATATTGGTGTCTTTTTGTGTGCACATTCATCTGAGATAAGGATGTTTTTGAATCTTTTCTTTTTTCTACTGTCTCATAATATAAACCTCACTTATGAAGTTAAAATCTTATAAGATAAACTTCTATACCTTAACTGTTTGATTTTGCAATGATTTTTACTGTTTGGATGTGTTTTCTATTGTTGTATATATTTTTGCGCATTCAGTTGAGATAAGGCTGTTTTGGAATATTTTTCTTTTTTCTACTGTCCCATAATATAAACCTCACTAATGAAGTTAAAATCTTATAAGATATACTTCTATACCTTAACTGTTTGATTTAGTTATGATTGTATATTTGGATATGTTTTTCTATTGTTGCCTGTTTAATGTGCACATTAAGTAGAGATAAGGCTGTTTTCGAATATTTTCTTTTTTCTACTGTCCCATAGTATAAACCTAACTGATGCAATAAACATGATATAAGACATACTTCTGTACCCTCAGTGTTTGATTTTACAATGATTTTACTGTTTTTTATATTGGTGTCTTTTTGTGTGCACATTCATTGAGATAAGGATGTTTTTGAATCTTTTCTTTTTTCTACTGTCTCATAATATAAACCTCACTTATGAAGTTAAAATCTTATAAGATAAACTTCTATACCTTAACTGTTTGATTTTGCAATGATTTTTACTGTTTGGATGTGTTTTCTATTGTTGTATATATTTTTGCGCATTCAGTTGAGATAAGGCTGTTTTGGAATATTTTTCTTTTTTCTACTGTCCCATAATATAAACCTCACTAATGAAGTTAACATCTTATAAGATATACTTCTATACCTTAACTGTTTGATTTAGTTATGATTTTATGTTTGGATATGTTTTTCTATTGTTGTCTGTTTAATGTGCACATTAAGCTGAGATAAGGCTGTTTTCGAATGTTTTTCTTTTTTCTACTGTCCCACAAACCTAACTGATTTGATGTTTTTCTATTGTTGCATATATTTTGCGCATTAAGTTGAGATAAGGCTGTTTTGGAATATTTTTCTTTTTTCTACTGTCCCATAATATAAACCTAACTGATGCAATAAACATGGTATAAGACATACTTCTGTACCCTCAGTGTTTGATTTTACAATAATTTTACTGTTGGGATGTTTTTTTTATATTGGTGTCTTTTTGTGTGCACATTCATCTGAGATAAGGATGTTTTTGAATCTTTTCTTTTTTCTACTGTCTCATAATATAAACCTCACTAATGAAGTTAAAATCTTATAAGATATACTTCTATACCTTAACTGTTGATTTTGCAATGATTTTTACTGTTTGGATGGGTTTTCTATTGTTATCTATATTTGTGCGCATTCAGTTGAGATAAGGCTGTTTTCGAATGTTTTTCTTTTTTCTACTGTCCCATAATATAAACCTAACTAATGAAGTTAACATCTTATAAGATATACTTCTATACCTTAACTGTTTGATTTATTCATGATTTTATGTTTGGATATGTATTTCTATTGGTGTCTGTTTATGTGCGCATTAAGCTGAGATAAGGCTGTTTTCGAATGTTTTTCTTTTTTCTACTGTCCCATAATATAAACCTCACTAATGAAATTAACATCTTATAAGATATATTTCTATACCTTAACTGTTTGATTTAGTTATTATTTTATGTTTGGATATGTTTTTCTATTGTTGTCTGTTTATGTGCGCATTAAGCTGAGATAGGGCTGTTTTCGAATGTTTTTCTTTTTTCTACTGTCACATAATATAAACCTCACTAATGAAGTTAACATCTTATAAGATATACTTCTATACCTTAACTGTTTGATTTAGTTATGATTTTATGTTTGGATATGTTTTTCTATTGTTGTCTGTTTAATGTGCACATTAAGCTGAGATAAGGCTGTTTTCGAATGTTTTTCTTTTTTCTCATGTCCCATAATATAAACCTCACTAATGAAGTTAACATCTTATAGGATATACTTCTATACCTTAACTGTTTGATTTAGTTATGATTTTATGTTTGGATATGTTTTTCTATTGTTGTCTGTTTATGTGCAAATTAAACTGAGATAAGGCTGATTTCGAATGTTTTTCTTTTTTCTTCTGTCCCATAATATAAACCTCACTAATGAAATTAACATCTTATAAGATATATTTCTATACCTTAACTGTTTGATTTAGTTATGATTTTATGTTTGGATATGTTTTTCTATTGTTATCTGTTTAATGTGCGCATTAAGTTGAGATAAGGCTGTTTTCGAATATTTTCTTTTTTCCAAGGTCCCATAATATAAACCTAACTGATGCAATAAACATGATATAAGACATACTTCTGTACCCTCAGTGTTTGATTTTACAATGATTTTACTGTTGGGATGTTTTTTTATATTGGTGTCTTTTTGTGTGCACATTCATCTGAGATAAGGATGTTTTTGAATCTTTTCTTTTTTCTACTGTCTCATAATATAAACCTCACTAATGAAGTTAAAATCTTATAAGATATACTTCTATACCTTAACTGTTTGATTTTGCAATGATTTTTACTGTTTGGATGTGTTTTCTATTGTTGTATATATTTTTGCGCATTCAGTTGAGATAAGGCTGTTTTCGAATATTTTCTTTTTTCTGCTGTCCCATAATATAAACCTCACTAATGAAGTTAAAATCTTATAAGATATACTTCTATACCTTAACTGTTTGATTTTGCAATGATTTTTACTGTTTGGATGGGTTTTCTATTGTTATCTATATGTGTGCGCATTCAGTTGAGATAAGGCTGTTTTCGAATATTTTCTTTTTTCTACTGTCCCATAAACCTAACTGATGCAATAAACATGATATAAGACATACTTCTGTACCCTCAGTGTTTGATTTTACAATGATTTTACTGTTGGGATGTTTTTTTATATTGGTGTCTTTTTGTGTGCACATTCATCTGAGATAAGGATGTTTTTGAATCTTTTCTTTTTTCTACTGTCTCATAATATAAACCTCACTTATGAAGTTAAAATCTTATAAGATAAACTTCTATACCTTAACTGTTTGATTTTGCAATGATTTTTACTGTTTGGATGTGTTTTCTATTGTTGTATATATTTTTGCGCATTCAGTTGAGATAAGGCTGTTTTGGAATATTTTTCTTTTTTCTACTGTCCCATAATATAAACCTCACTAATGAAGTTAAAATCTTATAAGATATACTTCTATACCTTAACTGTTTGATTTAGTTATGATTGTATATTTGGATATGTTTTTCTATTGTTGCCTGTTTAATGTGCACATTAAGTTGAGATAAGGCTGTTTTCGAATATTTTCTTTTTTCTACTGTCCCATAGTATAAACCTAACTGATGCAATAAACATGATATAAGACATACTTCTGTACCCTCAGTGTTTGATTTTACAATGATTTTACTGTTTTTTATATTGGTGTCTTTTTGTGTGCACATTCATTGAGATAAGGATGTTTTTGAATCTTTTCTTTTTTCTACTGTCTCATAATATAAACCTCACTTATGAAGTTAAAATCTTATAAGATAAACTTCTATACCTTAACTGTTTGATTTTGCAATGATTTTTACTGTTTGGATGTGTTTTCTATTGTTGTATATATTTTTGCGCATTCAGTTGAGATAAGGCTGTTTTGGAATATTTTTCTTTTTTCTACTGTCCCATAATATAAACCTCACTAATGAAGTTAACATCTTATAGGATATACTTCCATACCTTAACTGTTTGATTTAGTTATGATTTTATGTTTGGATATGTTTTTCTATTGTTGTCTGTTTATGTGCGCATTAAGCTGAGATAAGGCTGTTTTCGAATGTTTTTCTTTTTTCTACTGTCCCATAAAATAAACCTCACTAATGAAATTAACATCTTATAAGATATATTTCTATACTTTAACTGTTTGATTTAGTTATGATTTCATGTTTGGATATGTTTTTCTATTGTTGTCTGTTTATGTGCGCATTAAACTGAGATAAGGCTGATTTCGAATGTTTTTCTTTTTTCTACTGTCCCATAATATAAACCTCACTAATGAAGTTAACATCTTATAAGATATACTTCTATACCTTAACTGTTTGATTTAGTTATGATTTTATGTTTGGATATGTTTTTCAATTGTTGTCTGTTTAATGTGCGCATTAAGTTGAGATAAGGCTGTTTTCGAATATTTTCTTTTTTCCACTGTCCCATAATATAAACCTAACTGATGCAATAAACATGATATAAGACATACTTCTGTACCCTCAGTGTTTGATTTTACAATGATTTTACTGTTGGGATGTTTTTTTATATTGGTGTCTTTTTGTGTGCACATTCATCTGAGATAAGGATGTTTTTGAATCTTTTCTTTTTTCTACTGTCTCATAATATAAACCTCACTAATGAAGTTAAAATCTTATAAGATATACTTCTATACCTTAACTGTTTGATTTTGCAATGATTTTTACTGTTTGGATGTGTTTTCTATTGTTGTATATATTTTTGCGCATTCAGTTGAGATAAGGCTGTTTTCGAATATTTTCTTTTTTCTACTGTCCCATAATATAAACCTCACTAATGAAGTTAAAATCTTATAAGATATACTTCTATACCTTAACTGTTTGATTTTGCAATGATTTTTACTGTTTGGATGGGTTTTCTATTGTTATCTATATTTGTGCGCATTCAGTTGAGATAAGGCTGTTTTCGAATGTTTTTCTTTTTTCTACTGTCCCATAATATAAACCTAACTAATGAAGTTAACATCTTATAAGATATACTTCTATACCTTAACTGTTTGATTTATTCATGATTTTATGTTTGGATATGTATTTCTATTGGTGTCTGTTTATGTGCGCATTAAGCTGAGATAAGGCTGTTTTCGAATGTTTTTCTTTTTTCTACTGTCCCATAATATAAACCTCACTGATGAAATTAACATCTTATAAGATATATTTCTATACCTTAACTGTTTGATTTAGTTATGATTTTATGTTTGGATATGTTTTTCTATTGTTGTCTGTTTATGTGCGCATTAAGCTGAGATAAGGCTGTTTTCGAATGTTTTTCTTTTTTCTACTGTCACATAATATAAACCTCACTAATGAAGTTAACATCTTATAAGATATACTTCTATACCTTAACTGTTTGATTTAGTTATGATTTTATGTTTGGATATGTTTTTCTATTGTTGTCTGTTTAATGTGCACATTAAGTTGAGATAAGGCTGTTTTCGAATATTTTCTTTTTTCTACTGTCCCATAAACCTAACTGATGCAATAAACATGATATAAGACATACTTCTGTACCCTCAGTGTTTGATTTTACAATGATTTTACTGTTTTTTATATTGGTGTCTTTTTGTGTGCACATTCATCTGAGATAAGGATGTTTTTGAATCTTTTCTTTTTTCTACTGTCTCATAATATAAACCTCACTTATGAAGTTAAAATCTTATAAGATAAACTTCTATACCTTAACTGTTTGATTTTGCAATGATTTTTACTGTTTGGATGTGTTTTCTATTGTTGTATATATTTTTGCGCATTCAGTTGAGATAAGGCTGTTTTGGAATATTTTTCTTTTTTCTACTGTCCCATAATATAAACCTCACTAATGCAATAAACATGGTATAAGACATACTTCTGTACCCTCAGTGTTTGATTTTACAATAATTTTACTGTTGGGATGTTTTTTTATATTGGTGTCTTTTTGTGTGCACATTCATCTGAGATAAGGATGTTTTTGAATCTTTTCTTTTTTCTACTGTCCCATAATATAAACTTCACTAATGAAGTTATTATCTTATAAGATATACTTCTATACCTTAACTGTTTGATTTAGTTATGATTTTATGTTTGGATATGTTTTTCTATTGTTGTCTGTTTATGTGCGCATTAAGTTGAGATCAGGCTGTTTTCGAATATTTTCTTTTTTCTACTGTCCCATTATATAAACCTAACTGATACAATACACATGATATAAGACATACTTTCTGTACCCTCAGTGTTTGATTTTACAATGATTTTACTGTTGGGATGTTTTTTTATTTTGGTGTCTTTTTGTGTGCGCATTCATCTGAGATAAGGATGTTTTTGAATCTTTTCTTTTTTCTACTGTCTCATAATATAAACCTCACTAAAGAAGTTAAAATCTTATAAGATATACTTCTATACCTTAACTGTTTGATTTAGTTATGATTTTATGTTTGGATATGTTTTTCTATTGTTGTCTGTTTAATGTGCACATTAAGTTGAGATAAGGCTGTTTTCGAATATTTTCTTTTTTCTACTGTCCCATAAACCTAACTGATGCAATAAACATGATATAAGACATACTTCTGTACCCTCAGTGTTTGATTTTACAATGATTTTACTGTTGGGATGTTTTTTTATTTTGGTGTCTTTTTGTGTGCACATTCATCTGAGATAAGGATGTTTTTGAATCTTTTCTTTTTTCTACTGTCCCATAATATAAAAAACTCACTAATGCAATAAACATGATATAAGACATACTTCTGTACCCTCAGTGTTTTATTTTGGTGTCTTTTTGTGTGCGCATTCACCTTAGATAAGGATGTTTTTGAATCTATTCTTTTTTCTACTGTCTCATAATATAAACCTCACCTTTGCAGTTAAAATCTTATAAGATATACTTCTATACCTTAACTGTTTGATTTAGTTATGATTGTATGTTTGGATATGTTTTTCTATTGTTGTCTGTTTATGTGCGCATTAAGCTGAGATAAGGCTGTTTTCGAATGTTTTTGTTTTTTCTACTGTCCCATAATATAAACGTCACAAATGACGTTAACATCTTAGAAGATATATTTCTGTAATCTCAGTGTTTGATTTTGCAATGATTTCACAGGATGGATGTGTTTTTCGTTTGGTGTCTGTTTGTGTACGTATTCAGATCAGATACGGCTGTTTTCAAATGTTTTTCTTTTTTCTACTGACCCATAAAATAAACCTAACTAATGAAGTTAACATCATATAAGATATACTTCTACGCCTTTACTGTTTGATTTTGCAATGATTTCACTGTTGGGATGGGTTTTTGTATTGGTGTCTGTTTGTTTGCGTATTCAGTTGAGATAAGGATGTTTTTGAATGTTTTTCTTTTTTCTACTGTCCCATAAAATAAACCTCACTAATGAAGTTAAAATCTTATAAGATATACTTCTATACCTTAACTGTTTGATTTAGTTATGATTTTATGTTTGGATATGTTTTTCTATTGTTGTCTGTTTATGTGCGCATTAAGCTGAGATAAGGCTGTTTTGGAATATTTTTCTTTTTTCTACTGTCCCATAATATAAACCTAACTGATGCAATAAACATGGTATAAGACATACTTCTGTACCCTCAGTGTTTGATTTTACAATAATTTTACTGTTGGGATGTTTTTTTATATTGGTGTCTTTTTGTGTGCACATTCATCTGAGATAAGGATGTTTTTGAATCTTTTCTTTTTTCTACTGTCCCATAATATAAACCTCACTAATGAAGTTATTATTTTATAAGATATACTTCTATACCTTAACTGTTTGATTTAGTTATGATTTTATGTTTGGATATGTTTTTCTATTGTTGTCTGTTCATGTGCGCATTAAGTTGAGATCAGGCTGTTTTCGAATATTTTCTTTTTTCTACTGTCCCATTATATAAACCTAACTGATACAATACACATGATATAAGACATACTTCTGTACCCTCAGTGTTTGATTTTACAATGATTTTACTGTTGGGATGTTTTTTTTATTTTTGGTGTCTTTTTGTGTGCGCATTCATCTGAGATAAGGATGTTTTTGAATCTTTTCTTTTTTCTACTGTCTCATAATATAAACCTCACTAATGAAGTTAAAATCTTATAAGATATACTTCTATACCTTAACTGTTTGATTTAGTTATGATTTTATGTTTGGATATGTTTTTCTATTGTTGTCTGTTTAATGTGCACATTAAGTTGAGATAAGGCTGTTTTCGAATATTTTCTTTTTTCTACTGTCCCATAAACCTAACTGATGCAATAAACATGATATAAGACATACTTCTGTACCCTAATTGTTTGATTTTACAATGATTTTACTGTTCGGATGTTTTTTTATATTTGTGTCTTTTTGTGTACACATTCATCTGAGATAAGGATGTTTTTGAATCTTTTCTTTTTTCTACTGTCCCATAATATAAACCTCACTGATGAAATTAACATCTTATAAGATATATTTCTATACCTTAACTGTTTGATTTTACCTGTGAATTTTTTACTGTTTGGATGTGTTTTCCTATTATTTGCTTATATATTTTGCGCATTCCGTTGAGAGATAAGGCTGTTTTGAATGTTTTCTTTTTCTACTGTCCCATAATATAAACCTAACTAATGAGTTAACATCTTATAAGATATGCTTCTAATATACCTTAACTCTTTGATTTATTCATGATTTTATGTTTTTGGATATGTTTTCTATTGTTGTCTGTTTATGGTGCTAATTAAAGCTGAGATAAAGGCTGATTTCGAATGTTTTCTTTTTTTCTGCTGTCCCATAATATAAAGCCTCGCAATAAAATTAGCATCTTATAAGATATATTTCTATAACTTAACTGTTTGATTTAGTTATTATTTTATGTTTGGATATGTTTTTCTATTGTTGTCTGTTTATGTGCGCATTAAGATGAGATAAGGCTGTTTTCGAATGTTTTTCTTTTTTCTACTGTCACATAATATAAACCTCACTAATGAAGTTAACATCTTATAAGATATACTTCTATACCTTAACTGTTTGATTTAGTTATGATTTTATGTTTGGATATGTTTTTCTATTGTTGTCTGTTTAAT
This sequence comes from Solea senegalensis, assembly GCF_019176455.1. NCBI lineage: Eukaryota > Metazoa > Chordata > Actinopteri > Pleuronectiformes > Soleidae > Solea > Solea senegalensis. Next base: position 16,313 of record NW_025321515.1, read on the forward strand.
GTGCACATTAAATTGAGATAAGGCTGTTTTCGAATATTTTCTTTTTTCTACTGTCCCATAA